>NC_071117.1:9550000-9692500 GCF_024256425.1 Clarias gariepinus
GTTCAACACAGTGCTGAGCATGTTAGCATCGCTTGGCAGTTAGCATAGGTATAGTTCAGCGAGAATTTGTGATCAGGAGGCAGTTTAAAAGAACATCTTCAGTTCAGTTTAAAAATCATTTAGTCCACAGACAACACTAGTCTTTATTATCGGAGATGTTGAAGCACTGATTTGATAAGGAACATCATGAAAAGGTGGAAGTCCAAAAGATCTTTAAATAATCAGGACGTGCTCAATCATCTTATTCAGTATCTCAGTCCGTTTTAAAGGTTTAAACTCTGTGTGTAAGAACTGGTTTGTTCCAGAAGGTCTGCGTTTTATCTGATTTGGGTGGCCGTGGTCCAGGAAGTAGCTGCCCTCATGCTAGACCTGAGAGAGGAAGCTGTGGGTGTGTGTAAGTGTGGGAACGTGTTCTTCACGGTCCCTGTGCTCGAACTGAGCTTTAGAGTGACGCGCCGCTGTTCCTCAGGACTGTTTGTTCCCGGGTTGTGTGATGGCCGTCAAACCCTCCGGAGAGTGGAATCTAATTAAAATTTAAGAACCTGATAAACACTTATTCCGCAAGAGGAAAGTGAAATATATCTATAATACAAACACCATAACGAAGTCGTAAGTGGTCTGATTAGATCGAGTGTGTAAGAGTAGGCAGTGATTCTCACAGGTGTGAGATATATGTGGTGTCGGCATCACCTCCCAGCACGAAACTGATCTACTAGATACGAGAAGGAACAAATGTATATTTAACTTCAACAGAAATAACAACGTGTTAATTTCACAACCTACACGTATGTGGGGAGTAAGACCACGTAAAACCTCTTTGGTGTACAAACATGGCGATTTCTATCCGAGCACGTAGCCCTTAATCATCCAGGGCATTGTAAAACTGTTTTAATAGAAATACTTTTAGAAAATAAAAGCTAGATTATTTGCATTTAAAAAAAAAAAAAAGATACTACAGTCGTGGCCGAAAGTTTTGAGAACGACACAAATATTAGTTTTCACAAAGTTTGCTGCTAAACTGCTTTTAGATCTTTGTTTCAGATGTTTCTGTGATGTACTGAAATATAATTGCAAGCACTTCATACGTTTCAAAGGCTTTTATCGACAATCACATGACATTTATGCAAAGAGTCAGTATTTGCAGTGTTGGCCCTTCTTTTTCAGGACCTCTGCAATTCGACTGGGCTCTCAATTAACTTCTGGGCCAAATCCTGACTGATAGCAACCCATTCTTTCATAATCACTTCTTGGAGTTTGTCAGAATTAGTGGGGTTTTGTTTGTCCACCCAGCTTTTGAGGATTGACCACAAGTTCTCAATGGATTAAGATCTGGGGAGCTTCCAGGCCATGAACTCAAAATTTCAACGTTTTGGACCCCGCGCCACTTAGTTATCACTTTTGCCTTATGGCACGGTGCTCCATCAGGCTGGGAAATGCATTGTTCTTCACCAAACTGGTGTTGGATTGTTGGAAGACGTTGCTGTTGGAGGGTGTTTTGGTACCATTCTTTATTCATGGCTGTGTTTTTAGGCAAAGTTGTGAGTGAGCCCACTCCCTTGGATGAGAAGCAACCCCACACATGAATGGTCTCAGGATGTTTTACTGTTGGCATGACACAGGACTGATGGTAGCGCTCACCTTTTCTTCTCCGGACAAGCCTTTGTCCAGATGCCCCAAACAATCGGAAAGAAGCTTCATCAGAGAATATGAAGCAGAAGATCAATCTATCCCTGATGTTTTTTTTTTGGAGAGAAGTGGCTTCTTTGCTGCCTTTCTTGACACCAGGCCATCTTCCAAAAGTCTTCGCATCACTGTGCGTGCAGATGCGCTCACACCTGCCTGCTGCCATTCCTGAGCTAGCTCTGCACTGGTGGCACTCCGATCCCGCAGCTGAATCCTCTAGAGGAGACGATGTTCTGTTATTGTATTTATGTAATTCTCAGAACTTTTGGCCACGACTGTATAAATGCATGATTGAGCAACAAAAACAAAATGATTCACACAGGCAAAGAAATAGCAGAGATTCTTAAGATTGCATGTTTTTTTTTTTGTTTTTTTATTTTTGTATGGTTGTTTTTTTTTTTTTTTTATATATATACATATACAATAAACATTTCATAGTTATAATTGTGAGTTCTACGTTTGTGCGAGTCCCATAAACCAGTAGCAGTAAGTTTTACAAGGCTTAAAAGTAATTATAACTTCTAAAGGTTCTACATGACGTATCAGAAAACCCGAAAGCACGGTTAGATGTCTGAAGCTTTAGTAGATGTTTGAAGTTTTATCTTTTACTGAAAATGATCAGAAGGCAGTTTATTGGCACGGCTTGAGTTTTAAGGGATAATTAGGTAATCCTTCTGGAGTTAATTTTTTTTTTTAAGAAGAGCCTGTTCACTGTGTTTCTCTGCAGAGCAAGTTTTGTCTAATTTGTCCATTTTTCTTGTCCAGGTCTTTTAAGGCAAAAATGTTAACTGTGTGTGTTGTAGGATGTGGAGGTTCCTTTGCACCTGCTGCGCTACGTGTGTCTCTTCTGTGGGAAACATGGTCTGTCTCTGATGAAGGATTGCTTTGAGACAGGGACACCGGAGACGCTACCCTTCCCCATCGCGCATGCCTTCATCACTATCGTCTCTAACGTAAGAACAAACACGTGACTGCACGCGCATACGTTGCATATACTCCATCACGAAACGTGAAGACTATCCTTATAACCCATTTATAAACTTTTATTATGAATTATAAAACTGTTAATATTTAATTTAAATGAAACAACAATTTGTGTTGGTTTGCAGATCAGGATATGGCTGCACATCCCGGCCGTGATGCAGCACATCATCCCCTTCCGCACTCACGTCATTAGGTGAGAACGCCTCCCACGTCTTTCACGTCGCATGTTTCTGTGTGTCTGTCAGTCCTAGTGAAGAAGGCGTGACCATGGTGCTTCAGTTTTACATCTGTAAAAAGAAAAAGGCGTGTCCTCTGTACTTGAGTCTCAGAGAAGGAGGCGTGTCCTCTGTACTTGAGTCTCAGAGAAGGAGGCGTGTCCTCTGTACTTGGGTCTCAGAGAAGGAGGCGTGTCCTCTGTACTTGAGTCTCAGAGAAGGAGGCGTGTCCTCTGTACCTAAGTTTTGGAGAAGGAGGCGTGTCCTCTGTACTTGAGTCTCAGAGAAGGAGGCGTGTCCTCTGTACTTGAGTCTCAGAGAAGGAGGCGTGTCCTCTGTACTTGAGTCTCGGAGAAGGAGGCGTGTCCTCTGTACTTGGGTCTCCGAGGAGGGGGCGTGTCCTCTGTACTTGGGTCTGGGAGGAGGGGGCGTGTCCTCTGTACTTGGGTCTGGGAGGAGGGGGCGTGTCCTCTGTACCTGGGTCTGGGAGGGGGGGCGTGTCCTCTGTACCTGAGTCTGGGAGGAGGGGTCGTGTCCTCTGTACCTGAGTCTGGGAGGAGGGGGCGTGTCCTCTGTACCTGGGTCTGGGAGGAGGGGGCGTTTCCTCTGTACCTGGGTCTGGGAGGAGGGGGCGTGTCCTCTGTACCTGGGTCTGGGAGGAGGGGGGGATGGCCTTTGTTCTTCAGTTCCAGAGAAAAAGGTGTGGCCTCTGTAACTCCGCCCCGTAGTAGGAGACATGGCCTCAGTCACAGAGTCCACACCTCCTCCTCTGACGCAGAGGGACGTTCAGTCCAGTCCCTTAATGCTGATTGTTCTGTAATGTGTTCGCTGAGTCAGATGTGAGGAAGTTTCTCTTTCTGCCGCCTCTCTGCTGGGTTGCTAGGACGAGCATCCATCACCATGGCAACAGTCACCGAGATTCTCCTCAGATTACCCTGAGGGAGCCAGACGGCTGGCGGGAAGTGAAGAGACGCTGGTCATGTGACCGAGAGAACAACACGACAGCATTAGAGCAGATAATTAGAACGGCCAGTGAAGAGCAAATGAAACTCTTAAACAGCTTCTTATTTAATTTTTTTGCTGATTTGTTTAAAATACCCAGTGTTTAGAGTAAAACTGCTCAGTGATTCGAGTTTAGTGTGTGTGTGTGTGTGTGTGTGTGTGTGTGTGTGTGTGTGTGTGTGTGTGTGTCATCATTATGTTCAGCTTATTATTGTCCATACATACATACATAATGCAGTCTGTTGTTATTGTGTTGTATAACATAAGCGTGGACGTAATTGTGTGTGTGTGTGTGTGTGAGAGAGTGTGTGTGTGTGTGTGTGTGAGTGAGTCATACAGGGTTACCTGGGCACTTTTCATGACCGTGAGCTTTCTCATTCTCATCCCTGTCTCACTTTCGACCTGGCTCTGGCTTACCCGCTTTCACTTTCTCTCTCTAATTTGACTGTGTGTGTGTGTGTGTGTGTGTGTGTGTGTGTGTGTGTGTGTGCAGGTACCTGTGTAAGCTGTCGGATCAGGAGCTGCGGCAAAGCGCGGCGAGGAACATGGCTGACCTGATGTGGAGCACGGTGAAGGAGCCTCTGGACAGCGCGCTGTGCTTCGACAAGGAGAGCCTCGATCTCGCCTTTAAGTACTTCATGTCACCTACGCTCACCATGAGACTGGCGGGATTGAGCCAGATCACGGTGAGACACACACACACACTCTGCATCATGTGATCGGTTTCTCTTAATCAGGGAATCGTCCTGAGTTTTTCTTTCGTGTGCAGAATAAATTAAAAGGTACATCTCATGCGGAATAAAAAAATCCTTGTTTTATTTATTTAAATATATTGAATTTTTTCTCTCTTAGAGGAGAAAACAGTCCAGTGACTCAAGCGTGAAAGTAGACGAGGGCGAAGCTCACGTCTAATGAGCGTCATTAAATGCATGCCAGCGTTTCGATCGATAGGTTAATGCTCACGCGTTTTTAAAGACTCGGTAAATAACTAGAGGAACTCGATACCGAGTCAGTAAGATTTCAGTCAAACCTTAGCAGAGTGCTGTATAATACACCAAGGTGTTGATTAATTGTCTGACAGCACCCTCACACCCTCACTGCTCCTGCAGTAACATCTTATTCACAGGGATCCTAATTTGATGAGATGTGCTTTTACATCCTCAAAGCATTTAAGCAGAATATAACTGAGAGGTACTCCGCGCTCCCACGTTAATCACGGCTCTACAAACCCATCAGGGGCGTCTGTGAGCTCACGTACGCGGAAGGAGCGGATAGCGCTGTCCTCCGAGTGTGGTACTCCGCCCCCAACGGTGCGTGAGCGAGCAGTTCGAAAAGATGGTCAGTGACATCACGTGGGTCAGAGGAAACACGTGATGCACCCTCCCGACTGAGTGGTGGTAGAAGCTTAATGTGGGAGCCCCCTAGTGACGGGGAGGAATTGGACACTACTAAATTAGGGAGAAAAATCAAGGGGGAAAAAATAGTAAAATAAAAATAAATAAATAAATAAATATATATATAAAAAAAAGACGTATAGGAAAAAAAATATATAAATTATATAATTTTTTTTCCATATAAAACGTATATTTTTATATTGCTTATTTTATAATAAAAATAGTTTTTTTGTGTAATTACTGCAAAGTAAATGTGCCACAAAATAAACATTTGTATGAGAATTTGTATTAATGGTCTCACCGGCTGTCACATGCCTAGTAATATCATATTTGATAATAATAAACCTATAAATTTATGTTCTTATATAATGTTTGATAGAGATGATGCAGGGGGGCATTTAAGCGCATGACATCGGCACCTAACGTTACCCCTACATGGGGCGCAAACATGCACAGGAAAACGTCCATGAAACAGACACGTCCATGAAACAGACACGTCACGGTGCTCTTAGCATGTTTAAGGCTTCAGTTTTTTCCCAGGATAAGAAGACAAGCTTTCTCCGTCTGCTGATTCTAGTGATTAAGTTTAGCTGATAAGATTAGTTTAACTTGCTTTCAGTGACGTCTACAGCACTAACTGTAACTACATAACATTTAATTAGGATTTCTGTAGTGAAAAAGGAATAAAACGATTCGAGACGAGAGCTGTTAGGAGAAAAGGATTTTGCTAAACTTTTTTTTTATTTAAGGTTGAAAGTCGAAAATATTCTGCAAGCTCACATTGCTGGTAGACGCCTGTGTCTCACTTGAAGACATGTCTATCTTACAAGTTATTTCCTTTTTTAATAATTTTTTTTGGTTTTGTTTCCCAGAACCAGCTGCACACTTTTAACGATGTCTGCAATAACGAGTCTCTAGTGTCCGACACTGAAACGTGAGTACTTGTGTGTGTGCGTGCGTGCGTGTTTTGGTTAATCCAGATTTTTGTGAATGTAACGATAACCATGTTGTGTTTAACAATGTCTGTGGAACTTCTTCTGCCCCTCTTCCAGGTCGATAGCAAAAGAACTCGCCGACTGGCTCATCAACAACAACGTAATCGAGCACATTTTTGGACCAAATTTGCACATTGAGGTGAGCGTTTGGCTGTCTTTCTCCGTCTGTCTGTGTCTTTCTCCGTCTGTCTGTGTCTTTCTCCGTCTGTCTGTGTCTTTCTCCGTCTGTCTGTGTCTTTCTCCGTCTGTCTGTGTCTTTCTCCGTCTGTCTGTGTATTTCTCCGTCTGTCTGTCTGTATTTCTCCGTCTGTCTGTCTGTATTTCTCCGTCTGTCTCCGTCTGTGTGTCTGTATTTCTCCGTCTGTCTCCGTCTGTGTGTCTGTATTTCTCCGTCTGTCTCCGTCTGTGTGTCTGTATTTCTCCGTCTGTCTCCGTCTGTGTGTCTGTATTTCTCCGTCTGTCTCCGTCTGTGTGTCTGTATTTCTCCGTCTGTCTCCGTCTGTGTGTCTGTATTTCTCCGTCTGTCTCCGTCTGTGTGTCTGTATTTCTCCGTCTGTCTCCGTCTGTGTGTCTGTATTTCTCCGTCTGTCTCCGTCTGTATGTCTCCATGTCTTCGTCTGTCCATCTCCGTCGCCGTCTGTCCGTCAACGTCTGTCCGTGTCCCTGTCTCCGTCTTGTCTGTGTGTCCTTCCTGGAGCTGTTAAAATTTAAATTTTTGTACTTGGATGGGAGATTAATTAATGATTGTGGGTCTGTTGCAGATTATTAAACAGTGCCAAGTGATCCTTAACTTCCTGGCTGCGGAGGGGAGACTGAGCACACAGCACGTCGACTGCATCTGGGCCGCTGCTCAGGTCTCACACACTTGATCGCTCAGTCACTAGCTCTGCCTGTCTCACACACACAAGCTATGGGTATCCAAGTGGAGAACATCTTTTACTTTACAACATTGCTGTTGCAATAAAAACATTATTACAGGTGGTCCCCGACTTATGAACATTAGCGTTATATGAACGGGCTGCGGTTCTACTTTCCGGTTCAATCACGGAAAGAGCTCACATGTATTGTACAAGAAAAAAAAAACCTGCAGTGCACCAGATACAGATATTTACAATTATAAACAATATTTTCAGTGTTTAAGTGAATGTATAAAATGTCAGAATCTGGTATATTGTATGTATTTTGATGGTGAAGAATCCTAATTTCGAAAAAAATTCTCAACAAAGGAGTTCATAGTCCAATAAAGGGGGAAAACAGCTCTGAGACAAAATGGCGTCCGGGATTCCCCTCATGATTAAAAGGCGCAGAGACAACATTTACATTTCACTGAGAGATTCATTTCCTTAGGCGCAATTACGTTTTTTTGGCCACTTGATGACAGTGTGGGGAAAGGGGACAGAGATTCAGTCAAGTGGATTGGTATGCTTTACATTGTATATCCATGTCAAAGGCGTACAAGACTCACTTTGTCTAACTTACGAACAAATCAGATTTACGAACGTTCTCCGAAACAGAACTCGTTCACAAGTCGGGGACTACCTGTATAGACTTAACTGAGAGGGCTGAGACTCAAGGCAACTGCGAAAGAAACGAAAACAGACGTCTTTAGTGGTGAACTTGAGAATCGGAAAAAAATCGATAAAATAAAACACGCTCTTCTTTTTTTTTAGTGTGAGGGTGAGGGGTACAATTGAGAGTTTAATCTCCTTTTGTAATCAATGGTGGGGAGGTATGATGTCTCTCTCCCTGTCAATCACAGAGGCACCAGCCAATCAGTGTGAGCTTGGGTATGCAGAAAAGTGCGGATAACATTTAAAACAATTAAAATACAATGTAAGCCGGTTTTGATGTAAGATGAGATATTGCCATCATATCAGCTTATTAGATTTTTTTTATTATTCTATTCCTAAATTCTTGCACAAAAGCGGACCAAAAAAACCCGCACCCTCCTGATGGTGACGTTTTGTTTTGAATCGGATTCATGTTGTGTGTTCTCAGTTGAAGCACTGCAGCCGCTACATCCACGACCTGTTCCCTTCCCTCATCAAGAACCTGGACCCGGTGCCTCTCAGGCACGTCCTCAACCTGGTGTCTGGACTCCATCCTAGTGCACACACCGAACAGGTACACACACACACACACACACACACACACACGTGCCTTAGATCTTACTGAAAGAATAGAAGGTTCTTACAGGTTCAGATCCTGATTAGTCTTAACCGAGAAATAAAACACATGCACTGTATTTGTGTGTGTGTGTGTGTGTGTGTGTGTGTGTGTGTGTGTGTTGTAGACCTTGTACTTGGCGTCCATGTTGATCAAGGCGCTGTGGAATAACGCTCTGGCAGCCAAGGCGCAGCTTTCCAAGCAGAGCTCCTTCGCCTCTCTGCTCAACACCAACCTGCCAATGGGCAACAAGAAAGGTACAGTAGTGTGTGTGTGTGTGTGTGTGTGTGTGTGTGTGTGCAAATCACATGCATTTTTATTCTACTGGACATTTATATGTTTATCCCATAAACACCAGAATGACGCAGGTGTCACAAACCATTTCATTGTTCTGGAAAGTTTCTTATTCACATTTATTCATGATTTAGTCACATGACCGTACCAGGATGTTGATTACGGACGTCATGAGTCAGTCTGTGAATTGTGCATCCACATGACATCATTTTCAAAGTATCACATGTGTCACAACTGGATCATTCTAAAATTCTTGTTTTGTGAGTTTCATCCTAAAAACATTTGCACATTTTCCATATTTTGCATATTTGTACACTCATTACCGTGTATATATATTGTACAGCTAGGTTTAATTTTTTTTTAAATATTTTATATTCTGTTCCTTTTATCTGGAGTTTTTCCATATTTAAGAAAGAAGGTCTCTATTTTGTTCTTTATTTTCATTCCCTAATTTATTTCTATTTTTATTTCTATTTCTATTGATAATTTAGGTTCTAAAGGTCACGAGCGGTCGTATAAGCATTTCACTGCCTATCGTACTGTCCATGACTGTGTGCGTGACAAATAAAATGTATTTATTTACTTTAAGTATCTCTCGTTGACTGTTAGAGTTTGTAGAAATAGTTAGAAGGTTAAAGCTTATAATAATCTGCTGATCTTTAATGTGATATTATTATTATTGTTATTTGAAGTTGAAGCTCACGTACATGTGCGTCTGTCTTTCTGTACAGCAGAACTTTCTGTCTAACTTATTAATACAAAAAAGAAATTCAATTCAATTCAATTCAATTTTATTTATATAGCGCTTTTAACAATGGTCATTGTCCCAAAGCAGCTTCACAAAAAAAAATTAAAGATTTTATTTATTTTTTTTTAGAAAAGAAAAGAAAATATTTGGAAGTGTGTATGTGTGAGAAAAATGTGTCTAGATAATAATTAAATGAATGAATGATGAATGAAATGTCTCTGATGAGCAAGCCAAGGGTGACGGCGACAGTGGCAAGGAAAAACTCCCTGAGATGGCAATAGGAAGAAACCTTGAGAGGAACCAGACTCAACAGGGAACCCATCCTCATCTGGGTGATAACCGATAGAAATAACATCAAGTGTGTTGTGCAGGTGAAAGTTCAATATATCAGAAGTTGTGTAGATTCAGTTCAGCAGTAGGTGCAGAGGGCAGATGGGGTCAGGATCACTGGAAGCACAGGAGCAGGATGTGTAGCTCCAGCCATCATAAAGCAGAATCTAGCTGGAGCAGGTCCTTCTCAAGATGCTTTAGAAACCTCGCAGGGTTGGCCTTTGTCTACTGAAGCTGGCACAATCTCCAGATGCCTCGGGATGGGTAGAAAAGTACAGAACAGATGGAGAGAATTAGCGTAGTTGCCATTCAGGATAGATGTACTGGAGTATGAGGTTATGGGATGAGTTACGCGTATGCCAGATTAAAGAGATGAACCACACTTTGGTTATTTTGTTGAAACGACTCCAGTGTGTTAATATTCACTTATACCGCTTCAGCGCTGTTATTTCAGCCAAAGTGAAAGTATGAATATAAACGGTTTCTGGTCCCTTGGTGTATACAATGTGTACATGTCATTTAAAAGAGCGAGTTGTGACCCATGTACAGACAAAACCTGTCTATTATTTATATAGTCTTGTATTTGTCCTATTCTGACTGCATTTCTTAAATCATCACAGACAATTCCATGTGATGTCTTTTAAAAATGTCTTCCATGTCTAATGTGTAAATGTTACGTCCCACATAATGTCCCTTAAAGGAGAACTGGGTCTGGGCTCTTGTGAGGTTGGTGCATTCGGTTTAAGTCTAAGGCACATGGCTGTCTCAGGATGTTCTAAATATTAGGAAGTCTATTTTTTAATTAATTAATTAATTTATTTATTTATTTTTACTCGTCAATATCATTAAATCTATATGAGACATGATTTCGTCATTTTTATTAAATTTTTTTTTAATTCTGCAACATTGTTATCTAGGCAGAAATAAGTTGCCCCATCACCTGTTTGATGCACATTGCTGATATATTTTTATTCCCAGGTTCCCCGGCGGCGAGTCCGGAGAGCAGCGACAACAGTGACACTCATCACAGCGGAGGCAGCGACATGGAGATGGACGAGCCGATCATGGGCAGCGGGAAACGTGGCCAGCAGAGACTCTCGGACACTGAGGTCTCACTCTCTCACTCTGTCTGTCTGTCTCTCACTCTCTCTCTCGCTCGCTCGCTCTGTCTGTCTGTCTGTCTGTCTGTCTGTTTGTCTGTCTGTCGCTCGCTCTGTCTGTCTGTCGCTCTGTCTGTCTGTCTGTCGCTCGCTCTGTCTGTCTGTCTGTCTGTCTGTCTGTCTGTCTGTCGCTCACTTGCTCTGTCTGTCTGTCTGTCTGTCTCTCGCTCGCTCTGTCTCTTGCTCGCTCTGTCTGTCTGTCTCTCGCTCGCTCTGTCTCTCGCTCGCTCTGTCTGTCTGTCTGTCTCTTGCTCGCTCTGTCTGTCTGTCTGTCTCTTGCTCTCTCTGTCTTTAGGAGGATTTTTAGGAGTTGAGTTCTGTTTGTTTTGGACTCTCCAAGTTAAAATTTTTGTATTTCAGTCTTCATTTTTCCTGGATTTCTTTCTGTAACGCTTGTACCTTTGTACACTGCCTGGCAAAGATAAACCCCATAGAATCATCAGCTGACTTTATTGCCCCATAACGTTGCTGAGTCTAGACCTGAGCGACTGGAGCAACCCCAGATCATAACACTGTCTCCAGAGGCTTGTACATTGGACACTTTGCATGATGGGAGCATCGCTTCATGTGCTTCCCTTCTTACACTGACACGCCCATCGCTATGGTATAGGGTCAGTCTGGATTCATTAGGTCACATGACCTTTTTCTTTTGTTCCAAAATCTAATCTTTATGCTTCCTAGCAAGCTTTAGCTTTTTTCCCCTGATTAGTCTCACTAACAAGTGTGTTTAAAGGACACACAGCTGATTAGTCCCAGAGCTCTCGTCACATTATGCGTGTGGAAATGTGGTGTATATATTATAAACTATACCTCTCTTGGTCAGTTCTTAGTCCAGTTCCACTTATTTAAAATCTTGATTTTGGTACTTGACGCAGCCCGATAATTTGATCCTTCTGAAGTGGTGGCTTTTTGTATTAATTAATTTTGTCCACGCATCGTATTTCCCTCTTGGATGTACGTGCAGACTTCATGCATTACCTGTTTCACTCTGCGCAGGAGTCGATGCAGGGCAGCTCGGACGAGACGGCGAACAGCGGCGAGGAGGGCAGCAGCGGGCCCGGGAGCAGCAGCGGCCGCAGCGAAGCCTCCAGCAACGAGGCCGAGTCGAGCCAAGCCAGCCAATCAGCAGGCAGCCCTGGCAGCGAGCTCCACTCCGATATAGCCGATAGCGAAGCTTTAAAGGAGGACGAGGAGGAGGAAGATGACGAGGATGACGAGGAAGACGACGAGGACGACGAAGAGGACAGGCCGACTCCGATTTCCGAGCGCAGCCCTCAGAAGGAGACCCGAGACCCCCTGGCTTCAGAAGTCCGCAAACGGAAGGCTGGCGAGGCTCTCGGAGAAGTCCAGGGTCCACCGGAAAGACCCGGAATGTCCGGAGTGGTCGCGTCTGGTTCCATCGGTCCTAGTCTTCAGAAGCCCAAAACCTTGTCCTTCTCATCCGAGTCAGCGTCTGCCATGGTGACCTCATCTTCCTCTTCCTCCTTAAGGATTCTGGACACTTGTTCCTCGGCCTGTTTGGAAGGATCCTCGGAAGAGCGCATTGACCCTGCGTCTCTTTCTCAATCCCAGAATCCCCAGCAACAGCAGGGGATCGGGCCAGAAATGGGCGCCTCACACGGGACGCCCATAACCCAGGAGCCCCCCTGCTTAACCCGCGCCACCGACTTCCTATCTGAAGCCATGGGCAACGAACTGTTCAACTGCAGGCGCTTCATAAACCCGCAGCATCACCACCACCACCATCACCATCATCACCACCATCATGAAGGGTACGACCAGGGCATCTGGGTAACTCTGGGTGTCGCTAATTATGTTGTAATTGTCTAGTTAATTCAGCTGGTCCTCTCTTTCCAGTCACATGGTGGAGGACATGCTGAGCGCTGACGACGTGAGTTGCAGCAGCTCCCAGGTCAGCGCCAAGTCCGAGAAGAACATGGCGGATTTCGACGGCGAGGAGTCGGGCTGCGAGGAGGAGCTGGTCCAGATCAACTCTCACGCCGAGCTCAGCTCGCACCTGCAGCAACATCTGCCCAACCTGGCCTCCATATATCACGAGCACCTAGTGCAAGGTACGCTCCCAGGTCCCAGTCCAGTCACATGGAGCATATACCTTGAAGTCTTAAGCACATTATATATGCATTTATTTAAATAGTTTTATACTTAAAAAATAAATTAATTAAAAAAATCGCTTAAGTATAGATACGGACAATCCTCAAATCCGTTTTTTGCTAGCAATATGTTTATCAATACCCTCTCGTGACACTAGGTGGCGACACACATCTCCCAGTCAGCCATGCGATTGATTATAAGGAAAAACAACTGATATGCTCGAGCTGGATATTTTATTATAAAATAGTCATTGTGTTGGACCGTTTGGTTAATTTAGGTCCTTTGTAATAAATGCATTTTCAACTTATTATATTTTTAACATCATCATAAGCGCTGATCATTTGTACTTCAGTTGTTAAGCCTTAAGTTTGTACAATTGCCTGTTTGCACACCTACACATTAGCATACTCGTGTATATATTTAGATAATGTTTATGTATTAGCATTCCCTACATAATTTTACTAATGACTGCTTGAATGAAACGCACCAGCCGTCGAACACACCGGGTCACTGGGTAAAGAGCTGCTCTGTTGATGCTCCACAGGTCCTTCGGTTCATAAACACCAGTACTCGGGCCATGCGGTGACGGACATTAACCTGGACAACGTGTGTAAGAAAGGAAACACTCTCCTGTGGGATCTGGTCCAGGACGAGGACGCGGTGAGACTCCGGGGCTAAGACGAGGAGGGCAGGCATGAAGTGAATTGTAATGTTTAAATGTCACGCATGTGTTTGGTATGACGTCATTCCACGTAAGAAGAAAAACCAGGAGAGGAGTATGCATTTCGCATGTTCCGTCCCCTTGTTCGATTCCTTGGCATGGTTTTTAGGACAGTCCCATTTTCTGTGTTCTAATTGGTTAGAAAAATGCACTTCCACAGAGAGATGTATGAGAGCAGTATCTCACTTAAATTTAAAACTACTGAGAGTAAAACAGGAATGAAACAAGTTGCCAGTATGCATGATCTGAGCAGTACAGGCAGTCCCTGACTTATGAACATTTGAGTTACGTATTTCTGCAGATACGAACAGATATACCAATATTTATAATTATGTACAATATTTTTATAATTGTATAAGTGAATGTATAAAAAGTTTGGAATGTTGTGTGTGTGTGTGTGTGTGTGTGTGTGTACGTGTGTGTGGGAGAAATTAGTCGACCTGACCAAAATGGAGTCCAGGATTCCCCATGTGATTTAAAGGCGCAGAGACGACACTTAAATTTGTGTGAGATTGTGAGGTTTTTGGCCACTTGATGGCAGTGTGAAAATTTGGTGGTTTGGTATGCTTTACATTGTATATTCGTGTGTATAAGAGTCACTTCGTCAGACTTGGGTACGAGTTCCGTTCCAGGAGCACGTTCAGAAGTCTGATTCGTTTGTAAGTCGGGGACTGCTTGTATTATAGCTAAAACATGACTAAACACATCTTTGTGACTTCTATAATTTATGTTAACTTGTTTAAAAGGAGGATAATATGTGACATTTAAACATTCTTATTGAAGGACCTGATGTAACTTAAGATTTGAAAGGATTAAATTCTTATAAATAACCACTAAAATCCAGAAGGTGGTTAGCTCCTTGGTGACCAAGTTATAATCCCAGTCTCCTTAAATATATCCCTAAAAGTGTATATTGTTGTGGGCGAACGCTGTTTAAACCTGTATCTTTTATGCCCGGCTGTCAGATTCATTTGTCTGAGGGTTTGATAAATGAGGCGGAGAAGCTGCTGTGCTCCCTCGTGTGCTGGTTCACCGACCGGCAAATCCGCATGCGCTTCATCGAGGGATGTTTGGAAAACCTTGCGCACCACAGGTGAGACTCATTCAGGTGTTAATTAAAAAAACAGAAAATCTTCCAAACTCCGTAGCATCTTAGGAAATTAGGTAAATGTTCTGGATATGTGTCTGGATATGTCAACAATGTCTGGATATGTGGTGATTTGCCATTATTTATTTTTAATGTAAAGTGGCATGGGTAAAATTGGATACAATTGAGTAAGCTCAGTAACACAGCGTAAGAATGCTAAAATGGTTAAAGGAAGGTATGAAAGTAAGAAAAAACTAATATGGCAAGAGGAGGGTATCTTTCGGAGAGATTCCTAAGAGAGAGAGAAAGAGAGAGAGCTTTTCCATTAAAGAAACGTTTCTTAGTTGAGAGAAATCCGTCCTAGCAATTTAAAGCTGACTTTCTGACATTATAATAAGTTGGACTAATCCTTTACTTGAGTAAAAGTAGAGATACCCTGTGTAAAATATTACTCAAGTAAAAGTAGAAGTCCTTCATTTACATGTGTACTTGAGTAAAAGTACGAAAGAACTCAAAAAGTATACCCAAAGAACCTAAATTGTTGTTCTGGCCAAGGCCATCTTATAATGTAATATTTATTTATTTAATAATTTATTTATTTATTTTATTATAAAAAAAAATTTCCACCACCCTTTAAATCCCTTACATTATATTTAAAACTTAATATTACAGTGTTTATACAAAATGTATTAAAAATCTTGCTCGTCTTGCAGAACACTCGCAAATCGTGTTACTCGCAATTCGAGGTTCCACTGTGTATTGGTTTGTATAAATTAGTTGAATGTTCAATATGTATCTGCCATAAAATAAACAACACAAACAAAAGAACTCATCTTCAAATTTATTTGTTAAAAATTACTTAGCTTGTATTAGCTCTCTGTAGCTTTTACGTTATAATAAAAATCTCTCTTTTTTTCTTTCTGAGAGTTTGTTTTCTGATTTTTAAACATTGGCTACAATAAGTGTTTCGGCAAATTATGCAAAGTAGTCATCAGGTGGTGGTGATCTCACTTCAGATGAAACGCATCACTGTAGTTATGTTACAATTCCATGCAGAAATGTAGTGAGGTAAAAAAGAACAGATATTTGTCAAGTAAAAAGTACAGATATTTGTCAAGTAAAAAGTATCTTCTAAAAAAAAAACCTAATTAAGTTCTAATTACAGATATGTAAACTAGTAAATTGACGCCGTTACTCTATTTAAAAAAATAAATTAATTACGACCTCGGTTGTAAAACATTGCTGATTCTTTTTTATTATATATTTTTTCTTTTTCGTTATGGTTCGTGTGTGCGCACGTCTCAGGTCTGTAGTGGTCTCTCTCCGTCTGCTGCCGAAGTTGTTTGGGACGTTCCAGCAGTTTGGCTCCAGCTACGACACGCACTGGATCACCATGTAAGCGAGCCAGCCGTCACCTAGCAGAGGTTTTCTGTTCTCTGCCAAAATGTAGACCGTAGCGTTTCGAGTATGAGGATGAAGAAGGAGGTCTTTGCTGTGTTTTTCTTCTGCAGGTGGGCTGAGAAGGAACTCCACATGATGAAGCTCTTCTTCGAGGACCTGCTGCATTACATCCAGGAAGTGCGGGAACAGCGGCACAAGTTCTCCCTGTGAGTACAGTACTGAAGGGGGTGTGTGTGTGTATGTGTTGTTGAGTTCCAAAAGATGATTATCTGAATGTCTGAATGTCTTACTGATTGAGATAGAAGCACTAGTTTGGATTCTTCTAGAGAAGAATGATGCTCATAGTGTACAGTCAGATGATGGGTTGGAGGCGGGGCCAGTCAGGAACTTTTTGTGTGTGTATGTATATATCACATTGTGTTTGTTTTGTTTGTGCTGTAGGTACAGCCACAGTGCAGAGGTGCAGGTGCGTCTCCAGTTCCTCACCTGCGTGTTCTCCACACTCGGCTCTCCAGATCACTTCAGTGAGTGTCTCTCGCTCTTTGATCCATACACCCCTCACACACTCATCCTTTAAAATTTAAAATGTCTTTCTGATTACTGATATGTCTGTGTGTGTTATCAGGGTTGAGTCTGGAGCAGGTGGACATCCTGTGGCACTGTCTGGTGGAGGACTCGGAGTGTTACGACGACGCACTACACTGGTTCCTCAACCAGGTACGCAGTAAAGACCAGCATGCAATGGGCATGGAGACCTACAAACATCTCTTCCTGGAGAAGGTGAGATCTCTCTCTCTCTCTCTCTCTCTCTCTCTCTCTCTCTCTCTCTCTTACAGCAGCACAGAAAGCGGTTTATCATTGCCGTTTATCTCTAGTAGTAAAAAGTTTTCTTCTGTTAAAGTTCCCTGAGGACTTTCTTTATTGACCAGAACGCTGTTTTTGCACTGATGAAGTGTTTTACTGCGGCTAAGGGGGCCCATCATCGCATTGTGCTCGAAGTCTTCTCTAAATGTCAATTGTATTACGCAGCCGTTCACTAGAAATGTCATAGACGAGTCCTGGTTTGACTTGAACGCTCATCGTTTGTAGATTTATTATTATTACGTCTTTAAGGTTAAATGCAGTAACCCGACTTAGGAATATTTTAGTTATGAACTTTCAAACCTATAGATGGAGCTCGCGTCTACGAATGTCTATATCTGTGAAAGTTCAGATCGCATAAGTAGTACTAGTAATCTGTTTTTTTATGTAGTTTATTTACAGTTAAAATCTAAAAGTTACAGTTAAAAAGTCAATGTAATGTTTATTTACATATGCTTGGATTGGTTTTTTCTTTTTTTTGTTAAATGCTTTACATTGTATATTTATGTGAAAGGTGTATAAGACTCACTTTGTCTGACATACAAAACGAATCCGACTTACGAACGAATCCGACTTACGAACGAATCCGACTTACGAAACCAGTCCGACTTACCAAACCAATTTAACCCAAAACCAGTTCTCCTTTTAGATCAAATCTCTCAACTATGACTTAAAAGGGGAAAAAAAGTGAATTTTTGTTTTCCCACTTTTTCCACATTTGTGTGTTTTTTAGATGCCGCAGTTAAAGCCGGAGACGATCAGTATGACGGGACTCAATCTGTTCCAGCACCTCTGTAATTTGGCCCGTCTGGCCACCAGCGCCTACGACAGCAACTCCAACTGCGAGGTACACACTCCGCCCTTACATGGAGGTTATGGGGTTAAAATCCCAGTATAACAGACTAGACAAGACTCTTAGACCTCACCGTGTAAGTAAATGTTATAACTGAAAATAATGTATTATTTATGTGTGTTTGTGTAGTTGTGTGGTATGGATCAGTTATGGGGCATTGCTCTGAGAGCTCAGTCCGCAGACATCAGCCGAGCCGCCATCCAGTACATCAACTCCTACTACATCAACGGTTTGTTACAACACACACGCACACAAACTTTTTTTAGCTCTCTGTGTTTTAGAAAACCTCATACACACCTTCAGAGTGTCATTTCTTGGAAACCTGTTTCTGAGAGCATGCAAGCTGTGGAGTGTATCGGGGTGAATCTGGAGCTTGTGTGTGTTTCAGGTAAGACGGGTCTGGAGAAGGAGCAGGAGTTCATCAGTAAGTGTATGGAGAGTCTGATGATGGCGTCAGCCAACCTGGAGAAGGACCCGCACTCCAGCCTGACCATCATCGAGAGGGGTCTGCTCATGCTCAAGACACACCTGGAGGCCTTCAGACGCAGGTACATACACACACACACAGTCGAACGAGAGGAATGACAAGTTTACAACATCTCTGTGAGACGTCTTGTTGTGAACGGATGAGATTAATATGAGGAGTTAACTCGATTTCGTGTGTGTGTAGGTTTGCGTACCATCTCAGGCAGTGGCAGATCGAAGGTGCAGGAATCAGCAGCCACCTCAAAGCTCTCAGCGACAAGCAGTCCCTGCCTCTCCGCATCGTCTGTCAGCCCGCCGGCCTGCCAGACAAGGTACGCATGCACACACACTTTCTGAAGCTGGTTGAACTGATGACAATAAAGGGAGAGGATTTTATTACTGGAATGATATATATGTGTGTGTGTGTGTGTGTGTGTGTGTAGATGACGATAGAGATGTACCCCAGTGATCAGGTGGCGGATCTGAGAGCCGAGGTCACTCACTGGTATGAGAACCTGCAGAAAGATCAGATCAGTCAGCAGGCACAACTACAGGAGTTCAACCAGAGCACAAGACAGCAGGAGTTTCCAGGTACACACACACACACACACACACACACACAATGCAACACATCACCACTTGACACAATAAACCACAACGCATCACGCAACACCATAATACCATAGAATGCACCTGAATCTTAATATAAATGCTTTCGTGTGTGTGTGTGTGTGTAGGTGGTCTGATGGGTCCCGTGCGAATGATCTCATCAGGTCATGAACTCACCACCGACTACGATGAGAAAACACTACACGAGCTCGGCTTCAAGGACATGCAGGTAATCTCACTCCGTCTTTGTCTCTTTCTCCATCTCACTCTCTCTTTTTCTCTCTCTGTCTCCCCCGCTGTCTTTGTCTCTTTACGTTTCTCACTCAATCTGTCCATTTTTTTTTATTTCTCTCATACTCTCTCTCTGTCTCACTTGCTCCAACTCTGTCTCCCCCCGGTGTCTTTGTCTCTTTCTGTTTCTCTTTCTCACTCAATCTGTCCATTTTGTTGTTTCTCTCATACTCTATGTCTCTCTTGCTTCGTCTCTCTCTTTGTCTCCTTGCCGTGTCTTTGTCTCTTTCTGTTTCTCTCTTTCACTCAATCTGTCCGTTTTGTTGTTTCTCTCATACTCTATGTCTCTCTTGCTTCGTCTCTCTCTTTGTCTCCTTGCCGGTGTCTTTGTCTCTTTCTGTTTCTCTTTTTCACTCAATCCGTCCATCTTGTTGTTTCTCTCATACTCTGTCTCTCTTGCTTCGTCTCTCTCTCTCTCTCTCTCTGTCTCCTTACAGGTGTCTTTGTCTCTTTCTGTTTCTCTTTCTCACTCAATCTGTCCATTTTGTTTCTCTCCCACACTCGCTCGGTCTTTCTGTGTCTCCCCCTGGTGTCTTTGTCTTTTTCTGTTTCTCTTTCTTGCTCAATCTGTCCCACACTCTCACTCACTTAATCTCTTTCTGTCTCTCTGTCTCTCTCCTTCTGTGTCTCTCAGATGGTGTTCGTGTCTCTGGGTGCTCCTCGGAGAGAGAGGAAGGGAGAAGGTGTTCAGCTCCCGGCCTCCTGCTTGCCTCCCCCTCAGAAGGAGCACATCCCCATGCTGTTGCTCCTGCAGGAGCCTCATCTCACCACGCTGTTCGACCTGCTCGAGATGCTCGCCTGCTTCAAAGCTCCCGGTCCCGAGCGCACACAGCACACCGCTCAGGTGACTTGAACATACTTACACACACACACACTGCGCATGATCGCATATCCACTCTCCATGTGTACAGCATAATGCAGAATTAATTATTGGCACCCTTGGTTTTTAATTTCATGGACTGCAGAGAGTTCTCAATTTAGATGAATGACCATAACGTGTGTGTGTTGTGTGTTGCTGGTGTTTTTAGAGTGTACGCTGCGAGGATCTGCACCTGCATGCGGAGAATCTCTCTCGGCGAGTGTGGGAGCTGCTCATGCTCCTGCCCACGTGCCCCAACATGCTCCAGGCCTTTCAGAACATCTCAGATGACACGGTCAGTTACATGACCCGTCCCACTTCCGTGGCAGGAGTTTTGAGGTCCATCGTTCGATGACTGAAAGGAGTGTGTGTGTGTTGTGTGTGTGTGATTGTTTCAGGGCTCTGATGGTCTTTGCTGGAAAGATCTGTTGAGAATAAAGTCGCCCCATAAGCTGCTATATGCTCTGGAAATCATTGAAGCTCTGGGAAAACCCAACCGCAGAATACACAGAGAGTCCACGGTATACACACACACACACACACACACACACACAGAGTTATACACACAGATATACACACATCATTTTCAGATTATAACATGATGTTTTGCCGTGTGTGTGGTTTACAGGGTAGTTACAGTGACCTGTACCCAGACTCAGATGACTCGAGTGAAGACCAGATTGAAAACAGTAAAAACTCCTGGAGCTGCAAGGTCTCTCTTACACACACTCACTCACTCACTCATAAAATGTGGACATTTAGAAGGCTTTTGGGGTTTTGTGGGTTACATTGTAAGTGTGTGTGTGGTTTTCCTTCCATAAGTTTGTGGCATCTGGAGGACTTCAGTTGCTTCTGGAAATTTTTAATTCTGCAATCCTCGAGCCCAAGGAGCAAGAGTCATGGACTGTGGTGAGACAGACACGCTCACACAAACATGCATGCATATAGACATATAGACAGAGACTGGCAGGTGGACAGACTCGGAGACAGACAGACAGGCAGGCAGACAGATGCGAGGACAGGCAGGCAGGGGGACAGATGTGTGGACAGGCAGGCGGACAGACACACAGACTGCGGAGAGGGACAGGCAGGCAGGGGGACAGACGCGTGGACAGGCAGGTGGACAGACGGACAGACGCGGGGACAGACAGGCAGGCAGGCGGACACAAAACGAATAGCTGACAGCGGGTTTCTCATTTTTCATGATTTTTGTTGTTCCTCTTCATCTCTTTTTCCTTTTCAATATCTCCCTTTTATTTTTCTCTATCTCTTTCCTACCCTGACTGACGGACGAGACTGACGGACGAGACTGACGGACGAGACTGACGGACGAGACTGACGGACGAGACTGACGGACGAGACTGACGGACGGACGAGACTGACTGACCTTTTCTCTTTCTTTCTCTTTCTTTTTCCCTCCTTTTGTCTTTCTCTTTTGTCTTATGTCTCTCCATCCCTCTGACTGGGTAAAGTGGGTGTTGTACCCCCGGGATGAGCATGGGGAGTCGTGCAGATGGTACAGAATGGCAGATCCTAATATCTCTCTCTCTCTCTCTCTCTCTCTCTCTCTCTCTCTCTCTCTCAGTGGTTGTTGGACTGCTTGGCGTGTCTCCTGAAGCTTATCTGCCAGTTTGCAGTGGACCCTGCTGATCTGGATCTGGCCTACCATGACGTCTTTGCCTGGTCCGGCCTCACGGACACGCAGCGCAAGAGGGCGTGGCCAGGGAAGTCCCGCAAGAGTGCCGGAGAGCACGGGAAAGGCCTGCACATACCACGTCTGACCGAAGTATGACGCTGTGAATTTTGTGAAATGATAAACCTTATTATAAATTTTACCTGCATGCAGAGTTTTAGTGAAAGTGTGTGTGTGCGATTTTAGGTGTTCCTCAGTCTCGTCCAAGGTACCAACATGATCCAGCGACTCATCAATGTGGCCTATACCTATGACAACCTGGCACACAGGTAACGCACACAGAGGATGAGGGGAAGTAAATAACTGTGGCTCACGAATCATCTGATGTAACTTCCTGGTTCTGTTTCTCAGGGTGTTGAAAGCGCAGTCAGATCACCGATCTCGTCATGAAGGTGAGAATGTTTTTGACGCTTCCCCAGGAAGCGCTCCACAGGTTTAGCTTAACACCAGAATATTAGGACGTTTTCACATCAGGGATCCGGAATCGTTTCCAAGAACACTCGAACACAAGGTCTGGTTCGTTTTGATCAATGAGAGAACACAATCGTTTCATGCTCGGGGGCCGGAAGTAAATCACAGTTTAGAAGCAATGTCATCAGTGCCGTCAGTCTTCTCTGAAATCTCTCCACGTAGCATATGTGTGCACCGAAATCGTCTTTTGATCTACGTAGCCATAGCTGATAAAGTAGGAAAGCATGAGAGAGCAATCGGTTTTGATGTTTTTTCTGAAATATCAATAATATTAGGCACAGAGCAAATATTAACTTCCTAGTTCTCTTCTTCTGATGTCTCACAAACCAAGTAGGTGCACACTGCCACCTGCTGTAGCAAAGCGTGTAAATGCACCAAGTGTACCCGAGTTTGAAGACCAAAAGCAATGTGAACTCTGGCCAGCGGGGTAGTTGGGAGGGGAAACGATCATTCCTGGACACAATACAAATCTGTCGTGCGTAATGTAAAAACACCCATACGTTACTGAGAAATATACATTTCTGTTTACTAATTCTCTCGGTAAACGAGTGTTGTCGACCTGTATTTGCACATCTGGTCTGATTGACTCCTATTTTTATATTGCACGTTTATTAAGAACAATCCAGTAATCTCTTCCTAACAGAGACGTCTGTTGCCGTATACAGTCTGATTTACGTTAATGATTTGAAATAGTGAATACAATAAGTTTTAGAGATGTCCTACCGTCCACCACCAGGTCTGTTCACTGACCAACTTAGTGTGTACTGACTGTGTATGTGTGTGTGTTTTAGTTACACACTACTCGATGTGGTTGTTGGTGAGCTGGGCGCACTGCTGCTCCATGGTGAAGTCCAGCCTGGCTGACAGCGACCATCTGCACGACTGGCTCAAAAAGCTCACCCTGCTCATCCCAGAGGTACAACACCCACGAGAGAGAGACCTGTGAAAGATAGACTGAGGGAGAGACAGAGAGAGATGGAGAAATGGATAGAAGGTCAGGAAGAGATGGAGAAAAGGAAAGAGAGATGAAAGAAGACGAAAATAAGAAAATAAGAGCAAGGGACAGTGAAAGATGGAGAGATTGAATGGCAGGTGATTTGAGATGGAGAATGAATGGTGAAGTGAGAGACAGACTGACGGATGGGACTGTCTGACTGATGGGAGGGACGGACGGACTGTCTGACTGATGGGAGGGACGGACGGACTGTCTGACTGATGGGAGGGACGGACGGACTGTCTGACCGATGGGAGAGACGGACGGACGGACTGTCTGACCGATGGGAGGGACGGACGGACTGTCTGACCGATGGGAGGGACGGACGGACTGTCTGACCGATGGGAGGGACGGACGGACGGACTGTCTGACCGATGGGAGGGACGGACGGACGGACTGTCTGACTGATGGGAGGGACGGACGGACGGACTGTCTGACTGATGGGAGGGACGGACGGACGGACTGTCTGACTGATGGGAGGGACGGACGGACGGACTGTCTGACTGATGGGAGGGACGGACGGACGGACTGTCTGACCGATGGGAGGGACGGACGGACGGACTGTCTGACCGATGGGAGGGACGGACGGACGGACTGTCTGACCGATGGGAGGGACGGACGGACGGACTGTCTGACCGATGGGAGGGAGGGACGGACGGACTGTCTGACTGATGGGAGGGACGGACGGACGGACGGACTGTCTGACTGATGGAACGGAGGGACGGACGGGCGGGCGGGCTGTCTGACTGATGGGACGGAGGGACGGACGGACGGGCTGTCTGACTGATGGGACGGAGGGACGGACGGACGGGCTGTCTGACTGATGGGACGGAGGGACGGACGGACGGTCTGTCTGACTGATGGGACGGACGGACGGGCTGTCTGACTGATGGGACGGAGGGACGGACGGACGGGCTGTCTGACTGATGGGAGGGACGGACTGTCTAACTGATGGGAGGGACGGACGGACGGGCTGTCTGACTGATGGGACGGAGGGACGGACGGGCGGGCTGTCTGACTGATGGGAGGGATGGACGGACGGGCTGTCTGACTGATGGGACGGAGGGACGGACGGACGGGCTGTCTGACTGATGGGAGGGACGGACGGACGGGCTGTCTGACTGATGGGAGGGACGGACGGGCTGTCTGACTGATGGGAGGGACGGACGGACGGGCTGTCTGACTGATGGGACGGACGGACGGGCTGTCTGACTGATGGGACGGACGGACGGACGGACTGTCTGACTGATGGGAGGGACGGACGGACGGGCTGTCTGACTGATGGGACGGACGGACTGTCTGACTGATGGGAGGGACGGACCGCCGAACGGACGGATTGTCTGACTGATGGGACGGAGGGACGGACGGGCGGGCTGTCTGACTGATGGGACGGACGGGCTGTCTGACTGATGGGACGGACGGGCTGTCTGACTGATGGGACGGACGGGCTGTCTGACTGATGGGACGGACGGGCTGTCTGACTAATGGGACGGACGGACGGACGGACGGGCTGTCTGACTGATGGGACGGACGGACGGACGGGCTGTCTGACTGATGGGACGGACGGACGGACGGACGGGCTGTCTGACTGATGGGACGGAGGGACGGACGGACGGGCTGTCTGACTGATGGGACGGACGGACGGGCTGTCTGACTGATGGGACGGACGGACGGGCTGTCTGACTGATGGGACGGACGGACGGGCTGTCTGACTGATGGGACGGACGGACGGGCTGTCTGACTGATGACGGACGGACGGACGGACGGGCTGTCTGACTGATGGGACGGACGGACGGACGGACGGACGGTCTGTCTGACTGATGGGACGGACGGACGGACGGGCTGTCTGACTGATGGGACGGACGGACGGACGGACGGACGGGCTGTCTGACTGATGGGACGGACGGACGGACGGACAGACGGGCTGTCTGACTGATGGGACGGACGGACGGACGGGCTGTCTGACTGATGGGACGGACGGACGGACGGGCTGTCTGACTGATGGGACGGACGGACGGACGGGCTGTCTGGCTGATGGGACGGACGGGCTGTCTGACTGATGGGACGGACGGACGGACGGACGGACGGGCTGTCTGACTGATGGGACGGACGGACGGGCTGTCTGACTGATGGGACGGACGGACGGACGGGCTGTCTGACTGATGGGACGGACGGACGGACGGACGGGCTGTCTGACTGATGGGACGGACGGACGGGCTGTCTGACTGATGGGACAGACAGGCAGGCAGGCAGACTGATGAGACAGACAGGCAGGCAGGCAGACTGATGAGACAGACAGGCAGGCAGGCAGACTGATGAGACAGACAGGCAGGCAGGCAGACTGATGAGACAGACAGGCAGGCAGGCAGACTGATGAGACAGACAGGCAGGCAGGCAGACTGATGAGACAGACAGGCAGACTGATGAGACAGACAGGCAGACTGATGAGACAGACAGGCAGACTGATGAGACAGACAGGCAGACTGATGAGGCAGGCAGGCAGACTGATGAGGCAGGCAGGCAGACTGATGAGGCAGGCAGGCAGACTGATGAGGCAGGCAGGCAGACTGATGAGGCAGGCAGGCAGACTGATGAGGCAGGCAGGCAGACTGATGAGGCAGGCAGGCAGACTGATGAGGCAGGCAGGCAGACTGATGAGACAGACAGGCAGACTGATGAGACAGACAGGCAGACTGATGAGACAGACAGGCAGACTGATGAGACAGACAGGCAGACTGATGAGACAGGCAGGCAGACTGATGAGACAGACTGATGAGACAGGCAGGCAGACTGATGAGACAGACTGATGAGACAGGCAGGCAGACTGATGAGACAGACTGATGAGACAGGCAGGCAGACTGATGAGACAGGCAGGCAGACTGATGAGACAGGCAGGCAGACTGATGAGACAGGCAGGCAGACTGATGAGACAGGCAGGCAGACTGATGAGACAGGCAGGCAGACTGATGAGACAGACAGGCAGACTGATGAGACAGACAGGCAGGCGGGCAGACTGATGAGACAGGCAGGCAGACTGATGAGACAGACTGATGAGACAGGCAGGCAGACTGATGAGACAGACTGATGAGACAGGCAGGCAGACTGATGAGACAGACTGATGAGACAGGCAGGCAGACTGATGAGACAGGCAGGCAGACTGATGAGACAGGCAGGCAGACTGATGAGACAGACAGGCAGACTGATGAGACAGACAGGCAGACTGATGAGACAGACAGGCAGACTGATGAGACAGGCAGGCAGACTGATGAGACAGGCAGGCAGACTGATGAGACAGGCAGGCAGACTGATGAGACAGACAGGCAGACTGATGAGACAGGCAGGCAGACTGATGAGACAGGCAGGCAGACTGATGAGACAGGCAGGCAGACTGATGAGACAGGCAGGCAGACTGATGAGACAGGCAGGCAGACTGATGAGACAGACAGGCAGACTGATGAGACAGACAGGCAGGCGGGCAGACTGATGAGACAGGCAGGCAGACTGATGAGACAGACTGATGAGACAGGCAGGCAGACTGATGAGACAGACTGATGAGACAGGCAGGCAGACTGATGAGACAGGCAGGCAGACTGATGAGACAGGCAGGCAGACTGATGAGACAGGCAGGCAGACTGATGAGACAGGCAGGCAGACTGATGAGACAGGCAGGCAGACTGATGAGACAGGCAGGCAGACTGATGAGACAGGCAGGCAGACTGATGAGACAGACAGGCAGGCGGGCAGACTGATGAGACAGACAGGCAGGCGGGCAGACTGATGAGACAGACAGGCAGGCGGGCAGACTGATGAGACAGACAGGCAGGCGGGCAGACTGATGAGACAGACAGGCAGGCGGGCAGACTGATGAGACAGACAGGCAGGCGGGCAGACTGATGAGACAGACAGGCAGGCGGGCAGACTGATGAGACAGACAGGCAGGCGGGCAGACTGATGAGACAGACAGGCAGGCGGGCAGACTGATGAGACAGACAGGCAGGCGGGCAGACTGATGAGACAGACAGGCAGGCGGGCAGACTGATGAGACAGACAGGCAGGCGGGCAGACTGATGAGACAGACAGGCAGGCGGGCAGACTGATGAGACAGACAGGCAGGCGGGCAGACTGATGAGACAGGCAGGCAGGCGGGCAGACTGATGAGACAGGCAGGCAGGCGGGCAGACTGATGAGACAGGCAGGCAGGCAGGCGGGCAGACTGATGAGACAGGCAGGCAGGCAGGCGGGCAGACTGATGAGACAGGCAGGCGGGCAGACTGATGAGACAGGCAGGCAGGCAGGCAGACTGACGGACTGATGAGACAGGCAGGCAGGCAGGCAGACTGACGGACTGATGAGACAGGCAGGCAGGCAGGCAGACTGACGGACTGATGAGACAGGCAGGCAGACTGACGGACTGATGAGACAGGCAGGCAGGCAGGCAGACTGACGGACTGATGAGACAGGCAGGCAGGCAGGCAGACTGACGGACTGATGAGGCAGGCAGGCAGGCAGGCAGACTGACGGACTGATGAGACAGGCAGGCAGGCAGGCAGACTGACGGACTGATGAGACAGGCAGGCAGGCAGGCAGACTGACGGACTGATGAGACAGGCAGGCAGGCAGGCAGACTGACGGACTGATGAGACAGGCAGGCAGGCAGGCAGACTGACGGACTGATGAGACAGGCAGGCAGGCAGGCAGACTGACGGACTGATGAGACAGGCAGGCAGGCAGGCAGACTGACGGACTGATGAGACAGGCAGGCAGGCAGGCGGACTGATGAGACAGGCAGGCAGGCAGGCAGACTGACGGACTGATGAGACAGGCAGGCAGGCAGGCAGACTGACGGACTGATGAGACAGGCAGGCAGGCAGGCAGACTGACGGACTGATGAGACAGGCAGGCAGGCAGGCAGACTGACGGACTGATGAGACAGGCAGGCAGGCAGGCAGACTGACGGACTGATGAGACAGGCAGGCAGGCAGGCAGACTGACGGACTGATGAGACAGGCAGGCAGGCAGGCAGACTGACGGACTGATGAGACAGGCAGGCAGGCAGGCAGACTGACGGACTGATGAGACAGGCAGGCAGGCAGGCAGACTGACGGACTGATGAGACAGGCAGGCAGGCAGGCAGACTGACGGACTGATGAGACAGGCAGGCAGACTGACGGACTGATGAGACAGGCAGGCAGGCAGGCAGACTGACGGACTGATGAGACAGGCAGGCAGGCAGGCAGACTGACGGACTGATGAGACAGGCAGGCAGGCAGGCAGACTGACGGACTGATGAGACAGGCAGGCAGGCAGGCAGACTGACGGACTGATGAGACAGGCAGGCAGGCAGGCAGACTGACGGACTGATGAGACAGGCAGGCAGGCAGGCAGACTGACGGACTGATGAGACAGGCAGGCAGGCAGGCAGACTGACGGACTGATGAGACAGGCAGGCAGGCAGGCAGACTGACGGACTGATGAGACAGGCAGGCAGGCAGGCAGACTGACGGACTGATGAGACAGGCAGGCAGGCAGGCAGACTGACGGACTGATGAGACAGGCAGGCAGACTGACGGACTGATGAGACAGGCAGGCAGACTGACGGACTGATGAGACAGGCAGGCAGGCTGACGGACTGATGAGACAGGCAGGCAGGCTGACGGACTGATGAGACAGGCAGGCAGGCTGACGGACTGATGAGACAGGCAGGCAGGCTGACGGACTGATGAGACAGGCAGGCAGGCTGACGGACTGATGAGACAGGCAGGCAGGCTGACGGACTGATGAGACAGGCAGGCAGACTGACGGACTGATGAGACAGGCAGGCAGACTGACGGACTGATGAGACAGGCAGGCAGACTGACGGACTGATGAGACAGGCAGGCAGACTGACGGACTGATGAGACAGGCAGGCAGACTGACGGACTGATGAGACAGGCAGGCAGACTGACGGACTGATGAGACAGGCAGGCAGACTGACGGACTGATGAGACAGGCAGGCAGACTGACGGACTGATGAGACAGGCAGGCAGACTGACGGACTGATGAGACAGGCAGGCAGACTGACGGACTGATGAGACAGGCAGGCAGGCAGGCAGGCAGACTGACGGACTGATGAGACAGGCTGGCAGGCAGGCAGGCAGACTGACGGACTGATGAGACAGGCAGGCAGGCAGGCAGGCAGACTGACGGACTGATGAGACAGGCAGGCAGGCAGGCAGGCAGACTGACGGACTGATGAGACAGGCAGGCAGGCAGGCAGGCAGACTGACGGACTGATGAGACAGGCAGGCAGGCAGGCAGGCAGACTGACGGACTGATGAGACAGGCAGGCAGGCAGGCAGGCAGACTGACGGACTGATGAGACAGGCAGGCAGGCAGGCAGGCAGACTGACGGACTGATGAGACAGGCAGGCAGGCAGGCAGACTGACGGACTGATGAGACAGGCAGGCAGGCAGGCAGACTGACGGACTGATGAGACAGGCAGGCAGGCAGGCAGACTGACGGACTGATGAGACAGGCAGGCAGGCAGGCAGACTGACGGACTGATGAGACAGGCAGGCAGGCAGGCAGACTGACGGACTGATGAGACAGGCAGGCAGGCAGGCAGGCAGACTGACGGACTGATGAGACAGGCAGGCAGGCAGGCAGGCAGACTGACGGACTGATGAGACAGGCAGGCAGGCAGGCAGGCAGACTGACGGACTGATGAGACAGGCAGGCAGGCAGGCAGGCAGACTGACGGACTGATGAGACAGGCAGGCAGGCAGGCAGACTGACGGACTGATGAGACAGGCAGGCAGGCAGGCAGACTGACGGACTGATGAGACAGGCAGGCAGGCAGACTGACGGACTGATGAGACAGGCAGGCAGGCAGACTGACGGACTGATGAGGCAGGCAGGCAGGCAGGCAGACTGACGGACTGATGAGGCAGGCAGGCAGGCAGGCAGGCAGGCAGACTGACGGACTGATGAGGCAGGCAGGCAGGCAGACTGACGGACTGATGAGGCAGGCAGGCAGGCAGGCAGACTGACGGACTGATGAGGCAGGCAGGCAGGCAGGCAGACTGACGGACTGATGAGGCAGGCAGGCAGGCAGACTGACGGACTGATGAGGCAGGCAGGCAGGCAGACTGACGGACTGATGAGGCAGGCAGGCAGGCAGGCAGGCAGGCAGACTGACGGACTGATGAGGCAGGCAGGCAGGCAGGCAGGCAGGCAGACTCACGGACTGATGAGGCAGGCAGGCAGGCAGGCAGGCAGGCAGACTGACGGACTGACGGACTGATGAGGCAGGCAGGCAGGCAGACTGACGGACTGATGAGGCAGGCAGGCAGACTGACGGACTGATGAGGCAGGCAGGCAGGCAGACTGACGGACTGATGAGGCAGGCAGGCAGGCAGACTGACGGACTGATGAGGCAGGCAGGCAGGCAGGCAGACTGACGGACTGATGAGGCAGGCAGGCAGGCAGACTGACGGACTGATGAGGCAGGCAGGCAGGCAGACTGACGGACTGATGAGGCAGGCAGGCAGGCAGGCAGACTGACGGACTGATGAGGCAGGCAGGCAGGCAGGCAGACTGACGGACTGATGAGGCAGGCAGGCAGGCAGGCAGACTGACGGACTGATGAGGCAGGCAGGCAGGCAGACTGACGGACTGATGAGGCAGGCAGGCAGGCAGACTGACGGACTGATGAGACAGGCAGGCAGGCAGGCAGGCAGACTGACGGACTGATGAGGCAGGCAGGCAGGCAGACTGACGGACTGATGAGGCAGGCAGGCAGGCAGACTGACGGACTGATGAGGCAGGCAGGCAGGCAGGCAGGCAGACTGACGGACTGATGAGGCAGGCAGGCAGGCAGGCAGGCAGACTGACGGACTGATGAGGCAGGCAGGCAGGCAGGCAGACTGACGGACTGACGGACTGATGAGGCAGGCAGGCAGGCAGACTGACGGACTGATGAGGCAGGCAGGCAGGCAGACTGACGGACTGATGAGGCAGGCAGGCAGACTGACGGACTGATGAGGCAGGCAGGCAGGCAGGCAGACTGACGGACTGATGAGGCAGGCAGGCAGGCAGGCAGACTGACGGACTGATGAGGCAGGCAGGCAGGCAGACTGACGGACTGATGAGGCAGGCAGGCAGACTGACGGACTGATGAGGCAGGCAGGCAGGCAGGCAGACTGACGGACTGATGAGGCAGGCAGGCAGGCAGACTGACGGACTGATGAGGCAGGCAGGCAGGCAGACTGACGGACTGATGAGACAGGCAGGCAGGCAGGTCTGAGGATGCTACAGCAAGTATTAAAATATGACGTTATTTTAATCATTAAACCATGTGCAGTCTGTTACACTTAAAAGCATGCTGTTGCTATAAGGTTCTCTGTCTCTCTCTCTCTGTCTGTCTCCAGACGGCAGTTCGTCATGAGGCGTGTAATGGACTGTATAAACTCTCCCTGTCTGGGCTGGAGGGAGGAGAATCAATAAACAGATCCTTTCTGCTGCTGGCTGCATCAACTCTGCTTAAATTCCTGCCGGATGCACAGGCTCTCAAACCGCTTCGAGTACGATTATGCACACACACACACACACACACACACACACACACACACACACACACACACTTTTATGAGGTAGTATGTGAGAACAAACTTTACAGATAACCCGAGGGATGTGATGTAATTTGAAGTAGAGGGTACAGTTACTACTGTGACCGTATTTACAGATGGAGGAGTATGAAGAGGAGGCCGTCTTGCTCTCTGGCTGTAAGGAATATTTCTGGCTGCTGTGTAAGCTCATCGACAACATCCACGTTAAAGACGCCAGTCAGACCACGCTGCTGGACCTGGACGCTCTCGCTCGACATCTGGCAGACTGCATCCGCAGGTATTTTTCTGCCCTACAGTTGTTTTTTGCTTTTTCCTGTGTAGTCAGCCTCGTCAGTCTTCCTCTTGTCTTCTCTCCTCCTGCAGCCGTGAGATCCTGGATCAGCAGGACGGGGTTGCGGAGGATGACGGTCTGACAGGGCTGCTGCGTTTGGCCACCAGCGTGCTAAAGCACAAGCCTGCGTTCAAGTTTTCACGCGAGGGTCAGGAGTTTCTGCGTGATGTCCATGACGTGCTCTTCCTGCTGCCCAGCCTCACTGATCGACTACAGCCCAAGTGTAAGAGCCATGCGGCCCGCGCCGCCGCCTACGACCTGCTCACTGAAATGCTCAAAGGCTCCGTGGACAACTACAGACTGCTGCACAACTGGGTCATGGCCCAGCACATGCAGGGTAACTTACATACAGACACAGACACACACGGACACACTCTTTACTTATAAATGTTATTTATAAATATTTTTCTAATTTGTTTTATGATCTCATCAAGGTCCCTTGTGTCATTAGACCCCACGTTCAAGGTTCCGCATGTTGTCCAATTATGGTCTCACATCATTATACAGGATCTTTGCATCATTAAACCCCACGGTTAAGGTCCCTCATGTCGTTAGACCCCACGGTCAAGGTCCCTGTGGTGTGTCCAGTCAAGGTCCCACATTGTTAAACCACGCGGGCAAGGTCACTAGCGCCATTACAACTCACAGTCATGGTCCCCCACATTGTTATACCCTACGGTCAAAGTCCCCCATGTTGTCCAATAAAGGCCCCACAATGCCGTCATCCCACAGTCAACACCCACGGTCAAGGGCCCTTGGGCCGTTACACCCCACGGTCAAGGGCCCTTGGGCCGTTACACCCCACGGTCAAGGGCCCTTGGGCCGTTACACCCCACGGTCAAGGGCCCTTGGGCCGTTACACCCCACGGTCAAGGGCCCTTGGGCCGTTACACCCCACGGTCAAGGGCCCTTGGGCCGTTACACCCCACGGTCAAGGGCCCTTGGGCCGTTACACCCCACGGTCAAGGGCCCTTGGGCCGTTACACCCCACGGTCAAGGGCCCTTGGGCCGTTACACCCCACGGTCAAGGGCCCTTGGGCCGTTACACCCCACGGTCAAGGGCCCTTGGGCCGTTACACCCCACGGTCAAGGGCCCTTGGGCCGTTACACCCCACGGTCAAGGGCCCTTGGGCCGTTGGATTCACGCAATCAAGGTCTCTGGCGTTGTCATTAACCCATTATAGTCCTTCACCTTGTTAACCTCACCAAGGTCCTTTGGACTGTTATCCAATTATTAAAATTCTGTAAATGAGTTTGAACAATTTGAGGAAAAGGTCCCCTTAGACTCGATAAAGGCCTGTTTTACCATCTAGCTGCTTTCTAGACGCACACTGACGCCCCAGTTTAGTCCCCGTCACCTGCATCATTTTCATTCCTGTAATCTCCGGTACGAGGTATTTGATATTTCTTATTAATGTCTCTCCATAGCGTCTCACGCTCCATATAAATGGGACTACTGGCCTCACGACGATGTCCGGGCTGAATGTCGCTTTGTGGGTTTGACCAACCTGGGTGCCACGTGTTACCTGGCGTCGACCATCCAGCAGCTTTACATGATACCTGAGGCCAGGCAGGCGGTCTTTACAGCAAAAGTAAGTGCGCGTGCGCGCACACACACACACACACACACACACACACACACACACACACACACACAAATTTCTATTTAATAATCTCAGAAATATCACTGGGTTTAAGTCTGTTCGTGGTTTGTATTTAGTATTCAGAGGAGATGAAGCATAAGACCACGCTCCTGGAGCTGCAGAAGATGTTCACGTATCTCATGGTAAGGACATCAGAGATCCTTCTCTTCACCTCTCAGTGTTGTGTTGTAGATTTTACAAATAGGTTTTATTTTGTTCCCCGTAGGAGAGCGAGAGGAAGGCGTATAACCCCCGGCCCTTTTGTAAAACCTACACCATGGACAAGCAGCCTCTGAACACGGGAGAGCAGAAGGACATGACGGAGTTCTTCACCGACCTCATCACCAAGATCGAAGAGATGTCTCCTGACCTGGTGTGTGTGTTGTGAGCGAGAGAGGGAGAAACTGCTGCTACTTTTTACCAATTTCGATCAAACATACTTCATTTTAGGAACATTTCATTTATTTTAGTTTAAGAAAAAAAAAGATCAAGCTTGAAAACAAGTCTAACGTCTAGTTTATTTGGGGTTCACTTTAAGAAAAGGATCATCTAAAGTGCATCTATAGTTTTTTCTTAGAGCAAAAACATTACGGCGTACAATCTAAGACGACACAGTGCATGCCCACAGTAGCTCTGTGTTCTCTAACCAGAAGGAATCCCATGAACAAGCCGTATAAGATTTATGATCCGTGTGTTCTCTCTCTGTTTTTATCTCTTTTAGAAAAATACGGTCAAGACGCTGTTCGGTGGTGTGATTACCAACAATGTGGTCTCGCTGGTCAGTAAACATTGAGCTCATCATCTCTCTCTTTATGTGTGTGTGCAATTTTCTCTTTGTATAAATAAATTACACATATTACGCAATTGATTTCATTAGATTTTTAATTGGTTTAATCAAAGGCGAAATGTTTTTTTTTTTTTTTTTTTTTATGTAAACAAAATCAAATAGCCTAGTTGTACTTTTATTTTACACCAGTGGAAGTACCTAATAAGACCTAATTAGTGTCTAATAAGAGTTTATAAATATCGTTAAAAGGTTGAACTTCTTTCGTTGTCAGCCAAATACAGTTCAATTGACGTTGTCACTCAATTGTTAAAAGCGCTATGGAAATAAAATTGAATTGAAAATAAACTCCCTGTTCGGTTTGGTCTAAAAGCGACTCCAGCGCATCACTTGTCCCATTTCAGCTGTGAAAATATGAACTAATCCCAGTCCAAATATTCAGTTTATCTTTTCTAATTAATATCTATTGGTGCAGGTGTTTGTTTACGTTGAGACAGTAGCGCATTAGTAGCTTATTTTAAAGTAGATTATTAAATCCAGCACATAACTGATCATAACATCAGTTTTACTCAGCATTTTGAATTTTACTCATGGCGCAGGTTAAACTTTAATCAGATGTCTAAGTACTGGAAATGTTTCATTAAATTTTAGCTTCTTTAATGTATTAAACATAAAGATATCATTAAAACAGCGAGTTCTGACCAACGTACAGACAAAACCTTTCTTTTATTTATACAGGGATGAATTCTTGATGATGTTAAACTGCATCCTGTTCACTTTATGTGCTCACGGAATAAAAGAACAACAATGCTTTATGTTGTTTTATTAATTATACTTCTAATTAAATATAAAGACTGAAATCATGGCATTGGGGGTGTTGAGTTTTTTTTACCTTGACCTGGTAAATTCTTTATGTTTACTTCAGGCTGAGCGTTTAAAAACTTCAAATAGTATTTAAATGATTGTGTGTGTGTGTGTGTGTGTGTGTGTGTGTGTGTGTAGGACTGCGATCATGTGAGTCAGACGGCGGAGGAGTTCTACACGGTCAGGTGTCAGGTGGCCGACATGAAGAACATCTACGTGAGTGACTCCCACATACACACATTACCTACATTATGCTTATTCGTTTTTCCATCACATCATATTGTGTGTGTGTGTGTGTGTAGGAATCTCTGGATGAGGTGACTATTAAGGACACGCTGGAAGGAGACAACATGTACACCTGCTCTCAGTGTGGGAAGAAAGTGCGTGCCGAGAAGCGGTACGTCTCTCCCGCAGAACGCTTCGAATGGGAAAATCACATCGCAATTATTTACGCGAGATTTACGCGTATCGTAACCGCGAAATGTGTTTATTAAATGTACCATTTTGTGTTCAAACGCATTTATCTACGCTAACATAATTTTTATTAATTTCTTTATTTATTATCTAAAAAAAAAAAATACATATATATATATATATATATATATATATATATATATATATATAATAAACAAATACCTAACTTATTGCCAAGTTCCCATTTAGGCATATATGACCTGTAATAACCTTTTTTTTTTTGTGTTCCCCTCCACAGAGCGTGTTTCAAGAAGCTGCCGCGGATCCTGAGCTTCAACACCATGCGCTACACGTTCAACATGGTGACGATGATGAAGGAGAAAGTGAACACGCACTTCTCCTTCCCGCTCCGCCTCGACATGACGCCCTACACCGAGGACTTCCTCATGGCCAAGGGAGACAGGAAGGAGGGTATGTCTCACTCACGTCACCTCGTCGGTCCCGAAATCACATTTAATAAGGAAGCCGGGATTAAATCGGCTCTCGTTTCCTGGTCAGGTTTCCGAGACGACGGCGAAGGGAAGGAGGTGGAGAGTTACGAGTACGACCTCATCGGCGTGACGGTGCACACGGGGACAGCGGACGGCGGACATTACTACAGCTTCATCCGGGACATCGTCAACCCCCACGCCTACCGCAACAACAAGTGGTGAGGAAGTGCACAACCCGCTAAACGGGATTGAATAAACCCACTGATTTTAATTTATTTATTTATTATAATAAAAAAATGTAAATAAATCCCAGGTACCTGTTTAACGACGCCGAGGTGAAGCCCTTCGATTCAGCCCAGCTGGCGTCCGAGTGCTTCGGGGGAGAGATGACGGTAAAAACTATAGCGCACGTTTATGGTTTTTCTCATAAATCTGTTGAACTTGTTTTTTATTTACTTTGATTAAATTTTTTCCATTCTTTACAGACGAAGACCTACGACTCGGTTACAGACAAGTTCATGGACTTTTCATTTGAAAAGGTGAGACACCTCGGACCACGTGTCCGTCATCGCAGGTTAAATAATGTGCGATGTGAGGTCGATGCGATCGGATTGCGTCGTTAAGATATCATTCAGTGGAGAACAAAAGTTTGTACACCCTTGGAAGTTAGCGGTGTATTAAGTTTTACAGAACTGTTTTGTACATTTAATTTAAAAAAATATTATAGTGAACTATAATAGTGAAATAAAAGTGTAGTTTTATTTATTATTATTTTTTACTGGTCATGAAATAAATAGTGTAGTTCTTTATGAGCATTTTCTCACTATATTCCCATATATAAATAGATGATATTACTGTTGTGTTAACTGTTTTAAAGTCAACATTAGGTGCTTTCTTGTATGATTCATATCTAAAATGCATTAAAACCTTTGGTTACAGACGCACAGTGCCTACATGTTGTTCTATAAGCGAGTGGAACCGGAAGAGGAGAACGGGAAGGACTTCAGCTTTAACGTATCTCCTGACCTGCTGGAGGTACACACACACACACACACGCGCGCAAACACACTCAACACTTCATGTTCAGAAAGGATTTCATACCTGTTCTTTTTTTTTTTTCTCTCGCCCTCTCTTTCTCTGTGTGTGTACGTGTGTGTACGTGTCTCACAGTGGATCTGGCACGACAACATGCAGTTTCTCCAGGACAAGAACATTTTTGAGCACACCTACTTTGGGTGAGTCCTGCATTAATGACTAAAGGTAGTCCCCGACTTACAAATGTTCGAGTTACGAATTTCCCCCATAGATACAATTGGACCGCGGTTTCTACTTCCGGTTCGATCTCAGAAGTAGCTCACTTGTATGTGTGTGTGTGTGTGTGTGTATATATATATATATATATATATATATATATATATATATATATATATATATAAAATATGATATTTACAGCGTGCAAATAAACGTATGAAAGTTTAAAAGTCCAGTATATTGTATGTATCCTGATGGTGAATAATTTTTTTTTTTAATCTTCAAAAAAACACAATGGCATCTGGAATTCCCCTAGCGATTTAAAGGCGCAGAGAAAACGACGTTTGAGTTAGATTTTTTTTTTACAAGAAACACAAGAAAACGCCTTTTTAGAAAAAAAAACTTTTTCGGATGGCTTTTAGATTTCTCTGAGGACCGCCGAGTTTGCTGAAAAACAGTAGGTAATTTGCTCTGAACTTTTTACAGAGGTTGTGTGAGAGAAAGACAGAAAGGGCAGATTCGGACGGGATTAAAATCACAAAGTACGTCTGTGAAACAGAAATTCCTCTAACAACCCCTAGTAAAACCAGTCCCGTTCGAATAGGGCTTTAGACGCAGTTTATGGTTTTACGCCACGCAATGGCAGTGTGGGAAAAGGGCACATAGATTTAGACAAGTGGATTGGTATGCTTTACATTGTATATTTGTGTCACAAGCGTATGAGTCACTTTGTCGAACTTAAGAACAAATCCGACTTACGAACATGCCCCCAGAACGGAACTTGTTTGTAAGTACCTTAAATAATATATTTTTCAAATATCCCCCTGGGGCAGATAGGGTTTAAGTGGCTGGCTCATGGGCTCAACACTGGCGGTGGTGGTGATGCTGGTGCTCGAACCCTTGAACTTCCAATCAATAACACCCAGCCTTAACTGTTTGAACCACCACTGCCCCAGTTCATAGTGCGGTTGTAAATAGATTTTGTACACAATGTCATTCAGTGTGAGTCTGTCGCAACTTTTCTGTTGCATGAAAGTTAAAATTTGGTGTTCAGTCTCTAAAATTAGTGCACGGTCCTAAAATTAATTTCAGAAGATATTGTAAGTAGCAAAAAACAACAACAAATGCGAGTAGGATTATTATTACTTAATATTTAGCATCACTTGACATTAGATCACATCGGCACAGGTTTAGTCCAGAAACCAGGATTCTGTCGTGTTTTAAGTTTCTCTCTCCCTCTCTCTCTCTCTCTCTCTCTCTCTCTCTCTCTCTCCCTGTGTGCAGGTTCATGTGGCAGCTGTGCAGCAGCATCCCTAGCACTTTACCCGACCCCAAAGCCGTCTCACTTATGACTGCCAAGGTAATAACCTCACACACACACACCACAACACACACTCCTCCTCTGTTCTAATCCACATCCTAACTTATAAGCCAAGAGTGTTAAACTGTGTCCTGTTAAACCCTGAGCGCTGAAGCCTCGTTTAAACAGAACATTATATTAAACATTAAATGTTATTTCTTTCTTCTAATTAATGAAGGTCATGATGAAAGTTCCTCATGCTGTTGTTTCTCTCCCGCAGCTCAGCACATCGTTCGTCCTGGAGACGTTCATTCACTCGAAGGAAAAGGTGAATCATTGTCTTTTTCCTTCTTCTCTTAGCTTTATTTAGTCAATTAATGAATAATTATTTTTTTCTTGCATCTAACTTTTTTTTTTTTTTTTTTTGTTAAATGTTAAAATTTTCCCCAGCCCACGATGCTGCAGTGGATCGAGCTTCTCACCAAACAGTTTAACAACAGCCAGGCAGCGTGTGAGGTACAAACTCTTTTCCCTTTTTTTATTTTAATTTTAAATAATCTGTTTAAACAAATATAAATTGGATGTTGGTGGCCCGTCGTTTCAAATTGGGTGATTTATGTTCTGCACGTTTATACATTTTGATACCAGGCGTGTTACTGTATCATGTTCAGGACTGAAGTTTCCTACAGTCTACCTGAGCCTCAAATAACAAACTGGACTCTTTATATTGTTTATATAGAACTTTCAGCTTTATACACTTTTTTTTCAAGTCCATCATTTTCTTTTGATTTTGCCAAGCTGCTTTGAGAAACTGACCATACATAAAATATATAAAAGCGCTATACAAATAAGATTTGATTCTAATTGAATAAAAAAAATCTTCAGTTCCTGAAATCTGGCCAGTACCAGTTTCCCAGCCAGGCGTGGCTCAGAAGGAAACAGCTGTCGAATATTTGAATGAGGATTAATTGACGGAATGAGAATGAGAAGAAGCTCAGCCTTATTTTTTTTCCTGCTACACCTGAAAGTTACTTTACCACCAGCGTGTTTTTCTTCTTATTCTCTGTACCTTTGCAAACTTCTATTTTATTTCAATATGAATTTGATTTGATTTAGCTTAGCTTACCTTTTTTATTTTGTCATTGGGAGTCATGTGAGCATTTCACTTTGTCATACTGTGTATTGTTGTGCATGTCCAAAAAAAAATATTTTATAGCGAAAAATATCTTGTTTTTCGGTCACAACTGGCATAACCAGCTTGGATTGAGTTCATTAAAGTAATTTAAAACCCCAATTAGGATTAAAACCTTCTCAGTTCTGTTCAAGGACCAGCAAGATAAGGTTTTTATCAACTGATTTTTGATGAAATTGAAGATTAGAGTCATAGCGCAAAACTGACGTGTGTGACTTAATACCCGGCTTTACTTAATGGCTCATGTTTTAGTTGAATAACATCAAGTGCTGTACAATAATAGATGATAATAGATGTTTTATAGAATTGCTTCATAAAAAAAAAATATATTTGCCGCATGCATACACTCTACAGTTTAATTTCTCACAAGAAGTTTTAAATATTTTGCATAATAAATAGTTTAGTTTAGTTTAGACTAAATAAATAGATTAGACAGGTAGATAATCAGCTAATGCTGGCTAATAATTAATTAATTATTTTTCTTTAGCTCAATAAAGTCCAAACATTATGGATAAAAATAACAAATAAACCTGCAGGAAATTTCTTTATTTATTTAGTTTGTTGTGGTTCTCTCTTTCATGAGTTGTCCTTTATGACATTTACATTTAGGAAATATCTCGGATGTCTTTACTCTAAGCGCTTGAGCGTTAAGGGTCTTTCTCCGGCAGTTGTAGCGCAGGGATCTAAACCGACAGCCTTACAAACGTTGTCCTAACCCCTGCCCTGCCCAGGCTCCAACTCTGATGGAACTTGAACTCACAACCATTTGAATCACTAACCATTAAGTGCAACGTACGCCACTAGGCATGTTACTATAAACCACTTTCACTGCATTCCACTTTGCTTCAATCATGTATCCTGTGCTCCAGTGGTTTCTGGACCGAATGGCTGATGACAACTGGTGGCCGATGCAGATTTTAATCAAGTGCCCCAACCAGATCGTACGACAGGTGAGTGGAATTAAACCTTCATCATCAGCTATACTGATCAATCGGATAGTCAGTGTGGGGAAAGGGGACAGATATTTAGTTAAATGGATTGGTGTACTTTACATTTGTATATTCGTGTCGGAGGCGTATAAGACTCAATTTGTCTGACTTGAGAACAAATCCGACTTACGAACGCGCACTAGGAACGGAACTCGTTCGTGAGTCGGAGACGACCTGTATTTCGACAAGCAGCATTAATGACATTAAAACTAAACTCAGTGCATGATCGATCAGGTATCAGGCATGAAATCATCACTATACACACATTACATTTGTATGTTTTTTTTTTGTTTTTTTTTTACAGATGTTCCAGAGGTTGTGCATTCATGTGATCCAGAGACTGAGACCAGTGCACGCCCATCTGTACCTGCAGCCAGGAATGGAAGACGGGTAAGAGTGTGTGTGTTTGGCCACGCTTTTAAAGTGGTAGGGGCAGAGGAGCGAAGTCTCTGTCTCCTGTCAAGTCATTGCAACCTAGTGTTTGTTTAGCTGAGAGCTGGAGAGTCTGGTATATTGTGTGTGAGAAATGAGTCGGCCTCACTGATTTCAGTGGAGCACGATGATAGAAAATGTCTGTCCTGTAAAGCTGTCCTGATAATCCTAATTTCCTCAACAAAACTGAGTTCACAGTCCAATACACTGAAAAACAGCTTTGAAACATAATGGCGTCCAGGATTCCCCCTTGCGGGTTAAAGGTGCAGAGACAACACTGTGAGATTAATTTCCTTAGGCGCAGTTACAGTTTTGGCCACATGAAGTCAGTGTGGGGAAAGGGGACAAATATTTAGTTGAATAGATTGGTGTACTTTACATTGTATATTCGTGTCAAAGGAGTATAAGACTCACTTTGTCTGACTTGAGAACAAATCTGACTTACAAACGCGCACCAGGAACGCGTCGGGGACGACCTGTATTTAGACAAGCAACATTAATGACATTAAAACTGAACAGCTGATTAGTTCCTCTTTAGGTGTGGGTTTAGCAAAAGATAAGAGAAGACGTTTACAAAATGATAAAATACGTTTGGTATTATAATGTTGCTGTTCGCACAGGTCTGACGACATGGACGCCCCTGTGGAGGACATCGGCAGCCGCTCGTGTGTCACACGCTTCGTCAAAACTCTCCTGTCCATCATGGAGCATGGGGTGAAGCCTCACAGCAAGCACCTGACCGAATACTTCGCCTTCCTCTACGAGTTCGCCAAGATGGGAGAGGAGGAGGTGACGCCAGTTACAGTAGCTTCATCTTTTAATACCGTTTTACTGTTTCGTTTCTTCACCGAGGCTCCTGGAGCTGCACACTGTTTTTGCTCGCTCTTTACACGCTGGTTTTTGTTTTTCTCTACAGAGCCAGTTCCTGCTGTCCCTGCAGGCCATCTCCATCATGGTGCATTTCTACATGGGGACTAAAGGTCCTGAGAATGTGAGTACTTCGGCTCTGATGCTTCTGAGCTGCTTAAAACTAAGCTGATGGACGAAGTAGATAGAAAATGTCTCGTGTTGAAAAAAAAAAAACTTGTTGCAATTCTATTTTCTTTTTTTTTTTGTTTCCTTGTAATGCCTTCGGTTTTAGGTGTGTTTTAACGAGTCAGTAAATCGGGAGCGTTCCTATTTTTAGCAACTTAGAAAATTGAGAGACATTTCTACTTAAAGAACCCAGAAATGTCATAATAGTCAAACGTGTCACTGTCAGAACCTCGTCAAGAACTTCGGGACTTTTTTCTCCCTCTTTAAAACAGGATGTGTAGGTGTCGTCTGCAGCAGCCTTTTTTTTTCCCTCACAGATTCAGGAACTTTTTCAGAAATCTCTAAACTTTACCCGCATAAATTAACCAAAATAACAGCAACAAAGAAGACGACATAAAGTGACAAGAGCAACAACAATGAGTTGAGGTGGTGAAAGTAAGTTGTTTGTAAGATGATGGATGAAAACAGTAAACATTCCTCATTAAAGTAGCAGCACGATTTAAAAAAAAAAAAAAAGGTTCACATGCAAAAGTACTTTCTGATAAAAGTAACTAGTTCGAGGACTTTTCCATTGCAGAAAATGAAAACTCCTTTGTGATTCCTCATGCATGTTATTTTAGTCAAGACCTTTATAATTACTCTATCATCATCACTCAGCGAAGATAATCTGTTAACTACTAATACCTCTATCTCACCTGCGCGGTTTCGCGCGGCGGCCGTAAGTACGGTTCGTCATGATTCACGCAAGTTTTGCCGATGTGATTAGGTTAAAATTTTTCCGCGCGTCGGTCCTCACATAGTCAAACCGCATAGGTGAGATAGGGGTATAACAGCAGGAATAACAGAGGGGGCGGGTTATCAGGGGCGGGGCTTGTAGGACGACTTTCACACACACACTAAGGGATTGGAAATGACTGCTGTCTGGCTCACGGATTACATAAATTGTCTAAATAATGGATTACATTTTTAAAAAAATAACTGAGTACTTAAATACGTTAGGTTACTTGTTACATCAAAAAAGTAATATTTGTAACGCGTTACACCCAGCACTGGTGGTGACTAACGGTCCTGAGAACGTGAGTACTCGTGCTTTGATGCTTCTGAGCTGCTTGAAACAGCTGATGGACGAAGTAGAGGTGTCTCATGGGTCGAAAAATAAACCTGTTGGAATTTTCTTTCGATATTTTCTTTCTGTAACGTCTTCAGTTCATGTGTGTTTTCCTGCTGCAGACAGTCAGGAACTCAGAAGCGTTTCTGTTTTTGGGAACTCAGACATTTGAGAGACATTTCCACCTAATGAACCCAGAAATGTCATTATAGTCAAAACATGTCACTGTCAGAATTTCGTCAAGAACCTGGGACTCCACCACCTCCTTCCAGGAGCCATATCTCTGTACTCCAAAGTTTCCTGAACTGAAGTTTATTTGTCCTTTGAATAACTCCTTGTGGTCTTGTCAAGGCAGTTTCCGAAAGATTTCGTATTCAAAATTTAAAATGAATGCAACGCTGAATGTGTGTGTTTTCTTCTCACCAGCCCCAGGTGGAGGTGCTGTCGGAGGAAGAAGGAGAGGAAGAGGACGAGGAGGAAGACATCCTGTCTCTGGCGGAGGAGAAGTACCGACCGGCAGCTCTGGAGAAAATGATAGCCCTCATCGCCCTGCTCGTGGAGCAGTCACGCTCGGAGAGGTCTCGCTCGAACACACTCTAACTCGCACACTACACAACACTAACACGCAACAGTCTAGTCTGATTGTGGTTTTTCTTTTGGTCTCATCTCTACAGACACTTGACTCTGTCTCAGAGTGACATGGCGGCTCTGACCGGAGGGAAAGGGTTCCCCTTCCTGTTCCAGCACATCCGGGACAGCATCAACATTCGGCAGACCTGCAACCTCATCTTCAGCCTGTGCAGATACAACAACAGGCTCGCCGAACACGTGCGTCACCATACACACACACACACGCACGCACACACAGATTCATATCTGAATTTAGATTTGACTGACACATCTGTACACACACTCGATGAACCTCCATCATCACCATGTTGTTCTTTATGTTCCTCCAGATCGTCTCCATGCTCTTCACGTCCATAGCGAAGCTCACACCCGAGGTAGGTCTCTGTCTCCGTCAGTGCGCGCCTATGTGTGTCAGTAAGAACATGACGTAATCAGGTCTGGGACTTTAAACAGAGAAGCTGTGAGGTCGTTGTACCTGGAAGCAAGTGGCGCAGGGGTGCCAATATTTTTATTAGTGGCATCGGCTGTGTAGTGGCTTTAATGCCACAATATTACATCCCCCATAGTGAGCTCATATAGAAGATAGAATGGTGATAAAGTTTTATATATATTTTTTTTTATTTATTTTTAACTTATACAATGTTCAAGTCAAACCGGGACTTATGATTGTACAGAATAACAGAACGAAGTTATTAGAGTAAAACCTCCCTTCATTTCTCTATATAACCTCCTGATACACTTATGCACTTATCCCCGTGTCTCACTAGTGCTAGGACATTATCAAGGTAGAAAGTTTTCTCAGTACGCCAGAGCCGTGATTTGAAACGCCGGCCTCCCAGGAACTCCTTCAACGGCCCAAAACTTGTGGAAATTATTCTGATTAAGTAAGTGAGGTCAGGACCTCGGGGTGGTATGGGGCAGTAACTTTCAGCTGAGTTCCTGTACTCAATCAGGTTTTCCACTCATTGTGAATGTTCACCGCAGTGCGCTCAGAGTCTCCCCGGTCGGGATCGTCATTTACGGACGCACAGCCTTCTTTAAAACCTTTTCATCGGTTAGATGTTTTCCCGCGGCTAAGAATGCCTGTGCTCGGAGTCTTCTGTACATGTCGATCGCTTTTACACAGTTATTCCCCTAAAATTTAACAAAAGTCCCAGTTTGACTCGAACATCCCTTGTACTTTAGAAAATCATTAGCAGGATTAAAAAAAAAAAAAAAAAGGTCCCGTTTAAATGACCTTGCTGTTACCAAAAAATGGAAAATAAAAAATGATTGTCGTGGTGCGTTATGTGAATGTTTGAAACATTGTTGTTGTTGCCATGACGATGGTATGAATGGCTAATGGTTTAAAACCAGCAGCACCAGCACCTTATTGGTGGAGAAGGTCTCTGCCTTTGAGATTCACATTACAAATAAATTAAAGGTTATGTTTCACTCTTTCCTTTATTTTTTACATTATTGTGTGTGTGTGTGTGTCAGGCGGCGAACCCTTTCTTCAAGCTCCTGACCATGCTGATGGAGTTCGCTGCAGGCCCACCCGGCATGCCCTCCTTTGCCTCCTACATCCTGCAGAGGATCTGGGAGGTAAACTACCGAGCGGTTATTCTCCTCATGTTTATTTACGACAGGGTTGTGTTGTCTCTGTTTTATTCTGTCTCTCTGCCACTCATCTGACTGTCATTCAATCTCTCTATCTCTGTCTTCCTGTCTGTCTCTGTATCTCTTGTTCTCCGTCTCTCATTCTGTCTCTCTGCCTCTTTTCTGACTTTCATTTAATTTCTCTCTCTTTCTCCCTCTCTTGTCTATCTCACTGTCTTTTTCTCTATCTGTCTGCCTGTCTCTTTTGTTGTGTCCATTTGTCTCATTCTGTCTCTCCCTCACTCATCTTATTGTCTCTTTTTGTCTCTCTCCTGTGCTGCAGGTGATCGAGTATAACCCGTCTCAGTGTTTGGACTGGCTTGCGGTCCAGACGCCGCGTAATAAACTGGCTCACAGCTGGGTGCTGCAGAACATGGAGAACTGGGTGGAGCGCTTCCTGCTGGCGCACAACTACCCTCGTGTCCGCACCTGTAATATCACACATCCACATACGCACACATACCTCACCATTATATTCATAATTTTTTTTTACCTACATGTCTGCAGATGTAAATGAACCGTGTGTGTGTGTGTCCTCAGCGGCTGCGTACCTGCTCGTCTCCCTCATTCCCAGCAACTCGTTCCGTCAGATGTTCCGCTCCACGCGTTCCCTCCACATCCCTACACGGGATCTGCCCCTCAGTCCCGACACCACCATCGTCCTGCACCAGGTGAGCGTTCTCACACACACCCTCACGTTTATCTGTACGTGTGTGAGATTTTGAGATACTGAGAGCTCTTTGTAAAGGTTGAGAACTAACGTGTGGGTGCTATGGGTCCCCTTCCTTCTCCTGCAGGTCTACAATCTCCTGCTGGGTCTGCTGGGCCGGGCCAAGCTCTACGTGGACGTGGCGGTGCACGGCACGACCAAATTGGTGCAGTACTTCAGCTTTATGACCTACTGCCTTATCTCCAAGACCGAGAAGCTCATGTTCTCCAGCTACTTCATGGACCTGTGGAACCTCTTTCAGGTGAGGCGAGGGAGCTGCAACATTAAATTTAAGATTTAGAAACTAAAAGTTTAGGTTTGCCTTATAATGATGCATGTTGATCTAACTTTCTTCTGCAATATCTTTTTACTTTTTCTGAACGTGAGAGATGTCTCGCTAACAGCTAGCAAAATAACTCGAGGTTTGACTTTTTGACCGATTTATTTTACGACCATCGAAATATACGGTGGAGCTGGGTGTGCCTCAAGGATCGGCTCTGAGATCCCTCGTTTGCTCTGGTGATGGACAGGATGACAGATAAGGTTTGACTGGAGTCTCTGCGGACTAAAATGTTTGCAGATGACATTGTGCTTTGTAGCGAGAGCAGGGAACAGATGGAGGAAAATCTAGAGAGATAATTGTTTGCTCTGGAAAGCAGAGGAGCAAAGGTTAGCCGCACAAGACTGAATAGATGTGTGTAAATGAGAAGGACCCAAGTGGAACGGTGAGGCTACAGGGAGCAGAGGTAATGATGGTGCAGGACTTTAAATACTTAGGGTCAACGGTCCAGAGCAAGAGAGAGTTGTTTACAGGCAGGTTGGAACTGGTGGAGAAAAGTGTCGGGCGTGAGTAAGACCGCCGATGCTCTACGGAGACAGCGGCACTGAAAAAAAGACACGAGGCAGAGTTAGAGGTAGCAGAGCTAAAGATGTTGAGGTTTTCTTTGGGAGTGACAAGGATGGATAAGATTAGGAATGCTTTCATTAAAGGACAACCCATGTCAGATATTTTAAAGACAAAGTCAGAGAGGCAAGATTGAGGTGGTTTGGACATGTTCAAAGGAGAGATTGTGAAAGGATGCTGAGGTGGGAACACCCAGCCAGGAGGTCTAGAGGAAGACCAAAGAGGAGATTTATGGATGCAGTGTGTGAGAGAGGACATGCTAGTTGGTGTGAGAGAAGAGGATTCAGAGGACAGGGTTAGATCTGTGACGACCCCAAAAAGGGTTAAAGAAGAGTAACAACTCAAGTTTAGATCTATAAGGTGTATGTTTTGCTTGCGTGCTGTCACCTGTTCAACATCTCTATCTCTCTTTCTCTCTCTCTCTCTCTCTCTACTCACCCTCTCAGCCCAAACTCTCTGAACCGGCTATCGCCACCAACCACAACAAACAGGCGCTGCTGTCATTCTGGTACAACGTGTGCGTGGACTGCAGCGAGAACGTGCGCCTGATCGTGCAGAACCCCGTGGTGACCAAGAACATCGCCTTCAACTACATCCTGGCCGATCACGACGATCAGGAGGTGGTGCTGTTCAACCGCGCCATGCTGCCCGCTTACTACGGCATCCTGCGGCTGTGCTGCGAGCAGTCGGTCTCCTTCACACGCCTGCTCGCCTCGCACCAGAACATCCAGTGGGCCTTCAAGAACCTCACGCCTCACGCCAGCCAGTATCCCGGGGTACGCACACACACACACACAATGTCATGTCCCCTATTGTTGTTCTCTATTAGACAGGGCTTTTCCCACTAGGGCTGCCTTCAGTATGGGTCTAATCATAGAGAGTGAAATCAATTCCTTTAGTTTCCTCGAGTTTCACGCATCATTAAAGCGACTCCTGAAGGGGAAAATGCGGTAAAGAAGCCATTAGCGAGTGTGTGATCAAATTATGCGCGCATGGATTCGCCTTAAAATGGATTGTAACGTTGTGTGTAATTGAATCAGGTTTTTTCTTCTTTTTTTTTTGTGCGACACAGCATGGCTGACTCCAAGAAAAGAAGAGAATGAGAGTATGAGAACTGAGACTTCAGAATTGAACAGACATATCAATGTGGGGTTTTTTTCTCCGCAGGAAGTTTAAAACCAGTATGTCTCATATGTTTTGGTGATAATACAGTAAAACCTTGGATTGCGAGTAACATGGTTTGCGAGTGTTTCGCAAGACGAGCACAGTTTTGTAATAAATTTTGATTTGAAAAACGAATAAGTCTTGGTTTACGAGCACCGAGTATCATGTATCACGCATGCGCTTCTTGTTTTGACGCCGAGCGCCACATGATCAAAACTGAGCCAACGTTTTTTCTCTCTTGTGCTGAGGAATTGTGGGTAATCGTCTCGCCTGCTGGGTCTTAGTGCTCATCTCTCACTGGTGTAATCAACATCCATGCACGCATGTACTGTTTACTATAACACTGACCATGTGTGTGTGTAAAACATTTTATTTTGTGTTTCCCTACATTGCTTAGACTTTTCCTTTCGAACTGAACATTTTTATACTTTTTCAACTTATTATCTTTTTTTTTTTTACTTTTACGTCAGGCCGATCTGAAATCACCTAAAGTGTGTTTTAGTCGCTTCCTGTAGCCGAGTTGAGTTACACATTCTTGCTACACTTAAAGGTGAAAGTTGCCCGAGACTATCTCACTTCTTAGTTCAGGGTGTTTTACTCAAGAAAGTGTGTGAGAGCGAGTTATTCATCCCACAGCCACATGATACCAGATCCAACCAGCGCGGTCGAGCTTTAAACCTGCTACTGAATGCAGTGTGTAATTGTGTGCAGCCACACGTGTGTGTGTGTGTGTGTGTATACAGGAATAAATATATCCTGATGTCCAGTAAAATCTCTCTCCCTCTGTGTGTGTGTAGGCGGTGGAGGAGCTCTTTAATCTCATGCAGCTGTTCGTGGCTCAGAGGCCAGACATGAGGGAGGAGGATGTGGAAGATATTAAACAGTTTAAAAAGACCACCATCAGCTGCTACCTACGCTGCCTGGACGGTCGCTCCTGCTGGACCACTCTCATTAGGTACACACACTTGTGCACACACACGATCTATATGGATCTATGATTCATATATTAATACATACTACATTGTTACAGTTCTGCATCTGTGTGTTTCAGTGCCTTCCGTGTGTTACTGGAGAATGACGAGGATCGACTGTTGGTGGTGTTTAACCGAGGACTGATCTTAATGACTGAGGTACAGCTCTCACACACACACACACACACGCTCACCCTCCTACCCGAGTGTCCACTCTGTGTCATGCTGATCTCTCTCTGTCCAGTCGTTTAACACCCTGCACATGATGTACCACGAGGCCACGGCGTGTCATGTGACCGGAGACCTGGTGGAGCTGCTGTCCATTTTCCTGTCTGTCTTGAAAGCCACCAGGCCCTACCTTCAGCGCAAAGGTGCTACATTACCCACAATGCACCCTGCTTACAGTACATCTAGAGGACTTGGCTGGAACAAATCCTTACCCATGATGCACCACACCTGAGTTAAACCATTACTGGAGTCTGAAATCAGAAGTTACTCACAGTCTCGTGTGTGTGTGTGTGTGTGTGTGTGTGTGTGTAGACGTGAAGCAGGCTCTGATTCAGTGGCAGGAGAGGATCGATTTTGCGCACAAACTGCTGACGCTGCTAAACTCCTACAGTCCTCCAGAATTACGCAACGCCTGCCTGGGTAAAACTCTCACACTCTCTCTCTCTTACACACACACACACACACACACACTTTTTTTTTTCTTTTTGTATTGTTTGTTTTTGCAGTGTAACCGAAAGAATCGTTTTCACAGGCGTTCTCAGCAATATGTGTAAATAGTTCACAGTGCGCCATTTAAATAATGTAACGCTGTAAGAATGTGTCTCGCTACAGGATCGTTTATATATCTGCGGCTGACGCCAGTCACGACCAATCACACTGAAAACCAGACGATTCTGATCACTGACTGATCGACCGGTTTATCTCCGTTATAAATTGTAAAAATTATTTTTACAATTTTTTTATTTTGGAGTCAGTGTGGCGATACGTGGAAATCACGATTCATAACTAAATAATTTTTTCTCCTGTCTTTACATTACACCTCTTTCACAAGCGTGCAGAAATTTTGATGTTTTGTTGTAGACGTCCTGATCAGCCTGGAGAAAATGTCATGTCAAAATGCTTGAAAGAGATGCATTTATATAATCTAATTTTTATATTTTATATAATGAGTGGTGCTTAAAAACCATGACTCTTATTATCTAGTCTATTATCATCTAGTAACTAGTCCCATATATTCTGTCGTACACCCATGAACGAGGTGTCAAATCGAGGCGTTAAAAAATCCCATAGACTTTACATTGATACCAACTTTAAAAGATTCTTGCGCAGAGCGAGAATTTGCTAGAAATCTCAAATTTACCACATTGGAAAAGGCTTACAAGCTGTGTCACCAGCAAGAGGGTATAAGTTGTACCCCTGGGGTGCAAGAGGCGTCCAAATTAACTCAGGCAACCAATCATTCTTCTGCGTTTATCATGACGCTCATAAGCCACGCCCCCTAGCAACATTATTAGCATGCTGTCAGAATGATGCTAGCTTGATTAGCATGCTGTTGGCATGATGCTAGCTTGATTAGCATGTTGCTGGCATGATGCCAGCTTGATTAGCATGTTGCTAGCATGATGCTAGCTTGATTAGCATGTTGCTAGCATGATGCTAGCTTGATTAGCATGTTGCTAGCATGTTGCTAGCTTGATTAGCATGTTGCTAGCATGTTGCTAGCTTGATTAGCATGTTGCTGGCATGATGATGATGACAATATTAGCATGTTGCTAGCAACACCATTAGCATATTACTAACATGATGCTAGCATGATTAGCTTAATGTTAGCATGACTCCAATGTTTTGCCACGGCAAGCACCACTCACATTTTCTTTAGGAAATATACGTCTCTAGTTTTAAAAAATTAATTGAATTATATTAAGTTATGTATTATATAATTTGAACGTTTTTTTTCTTCCCCTCAAGTAAAACTAATATCCTTAGAATTTTTCAAAAAAGTCTTTACAATAAGTCTGAAAATAAAACTTTTTTTTTTTGGGAGATTCAAACACCGTCAGTAACAGCTGACCTGGCATGCACTTAGTGATTAGTGCCCCCTGCTGCCGCACATTATCGGTGCTTTAATGATTCTACTTCTTTAACGGCTCGGTCGTGTCACGAGGAGTTAGGAATCAGGGAAGTGGGCGGAGTCACCGAGATCATCATCATCACTGTCCTCTTAGTTAGTTTTTTCTTCTTCCTCAGATGTGCTGAAGGAGCTCGTGCTGCTGAGTCCACATGACTTCCTGCACACACTCGTCCCCTTCCTGCAGCACAACCACTGCACCTACCACCACAGCAACATCCCCAGTAAGACACACACACACACACACACACACACACACTATAACAATATGCCTCCACACGCTAACATACACTCTGTTTAAAAAACTATCAGTTTTTTTTATTTTTCTTTATTTTTTAAGTCTAACGTGTGTGTGTGTGTGTGTGTGTAGTGTCGTTTGGCCCCTATCTACCCTGCAGAGAGAACATCAAGTTGATGGGAGGGAAGAACAACATCCGGCCCCCCAGACCCGAACTCAACATGTGCCTCCTTCCCTCCATGGTGGAAACTAGCAAGGTGTGTGTCTCGTGTGTGTGTGTCTTGAGTGTGTGTGTGAGGTTAATTGATTAATTAATTTGTTAATTGATGTTAATTAAACCCTGACCTCTGTTGCCGTTCTCTAGGGGAAGGACGAGGTGTATGACAGGATGTTGATGGACTACTTCCTGTCTTATCACCAGTTCATCCACCTGCTGTGTCGGGTCGCCATCAACTGCGAGAAGTTCACGGAGACGCTCGTCAAACTCAGTACGCGTGTGTGTGTGTGTGTGTGTGTGTGGTCAACCTGTTTGTTTTTGCACAGTTGTACGTGTGTGTGTGCTTTAACCGTGTACCTGTGTGCAGGTGTGATGATGGCGTATGAAGGGCTGCCACTGCACCTTGCCTTGTTTCCCAAACTGTGGACCGAACTTAGCCAGTCCCAGGTAACATTCACACTCACAAACACACACACACACACGCACACTTAAATGCCAGAGCGATTGATCAGAATATTTTGTCCTGTGGTTCCATCCACTCCCCTCTCGCTGCACATTAAAAATGATCACCTGACTTATAAAACACATGTGAACGCGAGTCAGAACGCTCTAATTAACAACACAAATACAACAAATTTTTGTAATAACGCGAGTGTCCATAGTTTTTTTATTTATTTATTTTTCCTCCACATTCCGAACTGAAAGCACAACCCGTGAAATAAAAGTATCCGCGCGAATGCAGCACATGCACGCAGTGATGTCACTCCCTCTGGTGGCAGCAGGTGGCGTTACCACTCCAAGCTAAACACGCTGAAATCGAAATGCCCAAAGCTAAACGTTCCAAACTGTGGCTGTATTTCACAACCACGGATTCCGACACCGCGACATGTAACGGCGTCGTGTAAAGCGGGAAACGCGTCAAACCTAATGAACACATGGGGAGAAGTTAAAGGCAGGGGGATGCGTCGCGTTAAGTCAGGAGAGGAGTCGTGTTTCGCCAGATCAGGAAAATATGTTTCTGCAAGAAAGAGCTGTTTTTTAGCGCATCAAGAATAGCAACTACTTTGAGGTTATTCTTGTAGTTGGGTTAGGTAGTGTGTAAATTAGTTGTGCTTTGTATCTGCTTATGTTTATGTACTGAGAGGTGGAAAGTAATTTTTTACTTTCTAATTTTTTTAAGTAGTTCTTAAAATCTGTAATTTAAATTTTACTTAAGTACGTTTTGTTTGAAGTATTGTAATTCGCTACATTTTAAATTTTATTTGCTACTGAGTAAAAAATAAATAATGCAACGGAGAAGGAAAAAAAGTTGCCCCCTGGGAGACACTGGACTGATTGATTGATGGACGGGGATTAGCTTTTCTGCGCTAACTTTTACTGAGTAAATTGTTAATGAGCTACTTTTTACTTTTACTCGAGTAGATTTTTATGTAACTTTACTTGTACTTCAGTAAAATTTCACTGAAGTAACAAAACGTTCTTTAATGATACATAACATATTATTTATTATAATTTTTTAAGGCACTGTTTTATTTTTTATGCACCATTTTAAAACTCTCCGGTGTCATAAAATACCCGAGCGGTATCGAGCCCGAGTCACAACACGCAGGAAGGGCAGTGTTTGTTTTACAATCTCAAACCTGAATATAGTGTCATATGTCTTTCTCTCTCACACACACACACACACCGTGTCCTGGCTGTGCAGTCCTCATTGGCTAAGACGTGTGTGAAGCTGCTGTGTGAGGACCCTGCGTTCGGGGAGTACATCAAGTGTATTCTGATGGACGAGAGGACCTTCCTCAATAATAACACTGCATACTCCTTCCTAAGCTGCTTCTTACAGAAGGTATACACACACACACACACACACACACACACACACACACACACACACACAGGCTGTTATTAACATTGTGAAGTGTTGTGTTAATGTAACCGAATACGACTTGTGATTTTGTGTGTGTGTGTGTGTGTGTGTGTGTGTGTGTGTGTGTGTGTGTGTGAAGGTGCAGCCACAGGTCTTGTCCGGGCCGAGCTGCGCTAATCTGATCAGTGTGCTGGTCACCAACCTGCTGAACGAGTACCACTCCCTGCAGCCCGAACTGACCAATCAGAGCGCAGAGCTCAGCAAGACCAGCAGCCTCCTCAACGCGGTCAGTCTCACACACTCGCTGATCCGCTGCGAACGCCACTGACGGAAACATTCAGCAGCTTTTATAAAGTGTGTGTGTGTGTGTGTGTAGGATCTTCGGGCTCTGGTGCTGATGTTGTCGGTGCACACGCCTCAGCAGCTGGACCCGGCGCTCGGCCCCGCCCTACAGGAGCTGCTCACCAAGTGCACCGCTTGCTTACAGCATCGCTCCACACACACGCTGGAGACCAAAGCTAAAGGTACACACACTGCCACACACACACTTTTACTCGACAGTTATTCTGCATAATCTACATTAAACAATAAAGGACCTCAACTAAAACAGTCTCAGCCCTCAATCTAGAATGTGATATCGATTAAATTCGTATGCTGTAACGCTGTATTAAAAATGTCTAATTAGCACTAAAATGCTTGTTTTTGAAATCGCTTCGGTCCACTTCGGTGCACCAAATACCCATTAACTGAAAAAAAGAAGAAGAAACGATACTCTTATAAAACTCGAGTGTTCGCGGAAGATTGAAACAGTTCCGGTTTTATGCGAAAGCTGTTGTTTATTTTTAAAGAAATCCTTAATTTTAGAGCAATTAATCTGTAAATTTAACTAAATGAATAAATAAATAAAGTGTGAATCGAGTCTGAATTAATAACTCGCCCATATTGTAAAAGGGAAATCAGTGTTTTGTAACTGTGTGTGAACTTTGGTAAGTAAGGGAGAGTCCGAGTTTCCTGTTGTACTGCACTTATCCTATTCGGAATCAGGTTTTGGATTACGGTGTAAATGTTATTCCCGACAAACACACAAATTCTACACCTAACCTAAATATCCGTGTGTGTGTGTGTCTGTCTCTCAGTGGAGGAGGAAGGGGCGACCCCGGTGAAACGGCGGCGTGTCAGCGGTGACGGCGATCGTCCGGCGGAGTGCAGCAGCAGCAGCACCACCACCAGCGCCGCCCTTGTGAGCGGGGTCTGTCCAGCCTCCACCTCCTCCGCGCTGGTCTCCTGCTCGGAGCAGAAGGCGGAGCCTGCCGAGGCGTTGACGCCCAACAGCACGTCGGACACGGAAACCCGAGACTCGTCCCTCATCGATCCGGGCACGGAGCAGGACCCGCCCTCTCCGGACAGCACCTCAGCTAAAGAGGAGAAAATGGAGGCGTCCACGTCGTCGTCGTCTTCTTCGTCATCGTCGTCGTCATCCTCATCGTCGCTCCCCGAGGTGTTCGGCCGGGCGGAGCCGAGGCCGGGGCCGTCGGTGGGCGGGGACGAAGACGAGGCCGAAGGAGAGGAAGAGCGGAAAGACTTGAGGGACGTCAAGGAGTGCGAAAGGGACATCGCCTCCAATAAAACTTGCTCCTCTTCCTCGTCCTCCTCCGCCGACGACTCCGCGGTGCTCTTACTCCCCAGCCTACAGGACCCGGACGAGGGGCGGAGCTGCAGTCTTCAAGAGGCGGAGTCAGGCACGGTCGGGCCCTCCCCCTCCCAGGGAGCATCTAATTCGGGGCCGGACATCCTGGATATGCTCCAGCGTACCGTGGAGGCCGCCATCGCCGTGGTTACTAAACTCTCTGCCGGGCCTAAAGGAGGGTCACGCCCCTCTGCCTCGTGATGTCACTTCCTGTCTTTTCCCCCTACCTTCTTTTTGTTTTTACACAGTGTTAAGAGTTGCTTTTGGACGCTAGACAGAAATAAATAAATAAAAATAAATACACAAACCATCAATGGAGAATTGAATTGCAGTGAATAGCAGCTATAGCACGTCTCAAAGGGCAAACAGACTATTTTTTTTTTCTTTGTCTTTTTGTGTTACGTGAATGTTTATTCATTTTTGCGGTTGCTGTAACGAGACAGGGAAAGGTTTACAGAGTTTTAGTCCCTTATGTTTCTAATTTAATTTGCATTTTTAATTATTGTGTTGTTGTTCTTGTCTCCTGTGCCAGTTTTGTACTTATTGAAGCAAGGTGTGTCGTCACCGTGCTATTCGTTGTTTTGTTTTGTTTTTGTTTTTTGTTTTTTTTCTCCTGTGGTTGATATCGATGATATGTTTACTTGTAAATTGAATGAAAACAAAGAGAAAGAAAAAAAGAACCTTAAGAACCACGACAAACTTGATTCTGTAAAGAATCTTCTAGTTGATGCCTGGCCTTGTAAATGAGAAGATCGAGAAGTTTAAATATATAATGTAAGATATATGTATACAGTATATATAAAAGGGTAACGCTCATATATATACTGTATGTGTGCGTGTATGTGTGTGTATATACGTGTATGTGTGTATGTATGTATACACACACACACACACATATATACACACACATGAATCTACTGTGTATATACATATGCTGTATATGTATATAGACTTTATGGTGCTTTATCAGACACAGAGGATGTGTTGCTTGAATAAAGCACACCTGATGGAACTGTTGGAGCTATATTTTATTTACCGAGATACATTCCATAATCTATCTAATGTCATTCTTGCATTTTTGTTCTTGTTTTCTTGTTACTGTTTTTTTTTCTTTCATTTTTTTTGTCTTCTTGATTTAATATAGGATAACTTAATAAAATTTTAATATGATTTAATTATTAACCAAGGTACACGATGGACTGAGAGTTCTTTGATTTATTTCCTTTGTGCTTGTTGCAATTTCCATACGCCTATAGAGAAATAGATAGATGAAGATATCGTCACAGAACCAGAAGAATGGTCAAGCGCGTAGTATCTGAGCAACTGTTACGAAGGCCTAGTGGTGGCATCTAGACTACTGGATCAGCGCATCCCCAAAACAGCAGGTCTTGTGTGAGTGTTTCTGGTCTGCTGGGGTCGGGACCTACCGAAAGGGACAACCAGGGAACCAGTGACCTTCCTGCTGAGGCACAGATTAATGATGAAGTGAATAGTAGTTTGGATAGAAAGGCGGCAGATAACCGTGCGTCACAATACAGCGAAACCCTGGAATATGAATTTGATCCGTTCCGGGGGTGAGATCTTAAGGTAATATTTCGTATTGTGAAACGCATTGTTCCATAGGAAATAATGTAAATGCGGATGATCTGTTCCAGCCACCCAAAAGTATTACCAACATTACCAATTTCCAACAATATAATCATGTTTTTTTGCATATAAAAACAATCAAAACTTAAAAATAGACATTAAACCTCACTTAACCTTAATTTCTGATTCCTCTTGGCTTTAAAAACTAAACTGAAAGCGGCTCTGTTTTCTTCTTGATACCATCGTTACTAACATCCTAACATCTTTGTCTTCACTAAATCTTGTACAAAATACAATAAAACTCGCAACAAAAAGTAAATGTAAGCTGGCGTGACTTTCCACTGACTCGAACAAGTTTTGAATGGCTACCAGAAGCACGTGCAACCGAATGTACGAGCGACCAACTTGGACTGTATGGACATGGCGCCAGTATGCACTATGGGAACAAGGCGAGCTGGCACAGGCAGTGTGATGCTCTGGGCGATGATCTGCTGTAGTCGCTTCCGTGAACACTCTGTGAGTAAAATGCCTGATCCTTGAAAACCTGCGATTTGAGGTCGCTGACTTGCAGAAGAGACGCATCTGTCTGTGTGAACTGTACACACGATCATCCACCAACTTGGCTGGGAGTTCTCACCGTGTCCCCCGTTCTGTTGGGAAACCTCGGGTCCTGCCTTTCACATACATTTTAGTTAGACTCACACAACCTACCTACAGTACCTAACCCTTCTTGGCCAAGTTACACCCCTTCATACTGTAACAACACTGTTCCCTGATGGCAGTGGTGTCTTTCAGCAGCATGCTGTATAATCCGCCCTGATGCACTGGAAACAATGCATCAAGCATGGTGACTAAGGTCTCAAAAAATTTCCCCAGGTCTCAAATCGATCATGTACTGGATGTATTGTGTATATGGAGTGGAATAATTTAAATGCAGACAGCTAGGAAAATTAGGTTTAATTATATTCTACAGATAATATATCTAGTTGTACCACGCAGTTGAAAGGAAAACCAGCAAACAAACGTTTGTGTAATAATATTTTTAAAACAAATATGCAGAAGGTGAACAGTTTCATTTGCCCTTCGTTCACATACCGCTGGGGTTTGCACTGTAAATCACATTGTACCGTAGCTGGTTGGGTGATCTGAGCAAAAATATCAAATCATTACCATATTTATTGAAATGTGTGAAAGCCGGACGTTTATTCCCCTTACTGTAAAGCCGAGTGCATGAATACTAAAAGGGGAAATGTTTTAAATAAGAGATGTGGTGTTAATTGTCTGGAATTTTGTACTTGTTTTTCATTTGTTCAAAGTGGCGTTCAAGTCAAACCAGAAGAAAGAAGACAATATGGTGATGAGACGCTATAAAACATTTGAACGGTGCAAAAGTTTTAAAGAAGGCGGTACGTCTGTGAATGACGATCCCGGCTGAGCGAGGTGGCTCGGAGCCCGGTGTAGTTGTTCCCGTTAACATTCAGCGACTGGAACGGCTGCAGGGATGGGAATCACCAGAGGCCATCCAATACAATCTGTATTCGCGATTCTATAAATATCACAATTGTATAAACACCTTTTTTTTGATAGAATGCTTTTGTAGATTTACAATTATAAACAACCTCTGGAAATGATTTCCTCCAACCACACAGGATGATGTGCTGCCTGGCCATGTGTCAAAAGAGTTGAGAGCTCTGAATGGCCACATTTTACCACCTTAAATGTACACGAATCTAAAAAAAAAACCATGAATCGCCACACAAATAAATCACCATACTACCTCGACGGATAACTTGTCGCAAGGTTGTGGAAGAGACGCATCAGTCTGTGTGAACTGTACACTCGATCATTCATCAACACCACTTGCACGTTACAGGATCTCTGTTGGGAGTTATTGCCACATCCCTCGTACAGTCCTGACCTCGCTCCAAGGCATCTCCACATGTCTGGTTCATTAAAGGAGTTCCTGGGAGGCCAGTGTTTCAGACGTGAGTTAGCCAGTTAATCATTATATAGAGAAATAAAGGGACAACTACTTTACTGACTGACAACCGTGTTCTGTTATCCTGCGCAATCGAAAGTCCCGGTTTGACTCGAACACCCCTTGTATATAAGGTATGTACTGGGTGTAAAGTTTTTGAGGACTATATCATTTTTAACAAATGTCAGGTTTATAATAATTTATTCTATACTTTTATCACCTTGACTAGCCTTTTTCGTTAACGTTAATGCAGTGCTATGCTAATACTCTTATCGCTAACTAAGAGGATGATAACATTGGTGTTGCATGATTGCTGTAAATCTGCTAACAGTAGTATGTGGACAAAAAAAGTCTAAAAAATATGGCAGCTGAATCCTTTGGAGTTTGAAAATATAAATATATGCCTGATTGGCTTTTTTTTTTTTTTAACCAAGACAAAGCAAATCTCTTCCTCCTCTGTTGGGGAACTTTTTTTTTTGTCCTTTTAACAAAAACATGCTCCAGTTTGGTCACATATAAAGAAAGTGTCTCCAGTCGATTAGTCAGATTTTAGACGTGTACTGTAGCTGGTTATTAGAGGGCAGAGGTGAGGTTGTCGATACCGCCTGGAGCCGGCACTGATGTGGTTCTCTTCTGAGACGCTTCTGATGCTTTTCTGCTGCTACACCTGCTCTGTTTATCCTGAAACAGTCGACACAAGAGTGAGATGAATGTTAAGTAAGGGATAAAGCACTAAGGGAACTAATCAACATTGTAGTGTAGGGGGAGGCAAGCTCGGTCCTAGAGAACCGCAATCCTGCAGAGTTCAGCTCCAACCCCAATCAAACACACCTGAGCAAGCTAATCAAGGCCTTTAGGATTATTATGGTTACAGGTGGGTGAGTTTTTTTTTTCACGGTTGGGGCTGAAATCTGCAGGACTGCGGATCTCTCGGACCAAACTTTCCTACCACTGACCTAGTGAAAGTGACACTGTCTAGTGTTTTATCCCTTGTCCCATGGTGGAAATGTTTTCTGACACTTACAATGCACAAACAATGCAAATCTGAACCCAGCAAGCACTGGGGGTACATGATAGGAGGGGATAAACCCGGACCCTGGAGGTGCTAGGCCACTGTGCCACCAAAATTGGTCCACTTCGAAGACTTTGAGTCTTCGGAATTCCAAGAGTCGTTCGTTTATCACGTGACAACCCCATTAGATTAATCTGTGATGAACGAGCTACTCAATCCCGGGAATGGTTCAGAGAAGACCTCAGGTGTGCTAATCGTAGACTGAAGATCCAGATAATTAATGAATTCGTCATTTCTTATAACATTATATTTTTGTCGTGTTTGTTGTGTGACCAACAGTTGCTTAAGTAGTAGATGTTAGGGAAGTAACACGTAACATTGTAATTACATTTTGCAAAAAAATTGACTTGAAAAAAGATTTGTTCATCGAGTCTCAAAGATCTGAGTCGGTCCGAACTTCCCATCACTAGATCCGATAGTCCTGATGTAGCGACCCCCCCTATACTTATTATGGACGTAGCCTGACTGTTGACTTACCTCCTGGTTAACTTTACATACATCTTCATTGGTGATGCTGTAAAGTAAAAGACATTGAAGCATAATGTTAAAGAGGATAGATCTCAACCATGCCCTGAAGTCCTAAAAACAAAATACATTGCTTCTAAATACTTACATGCTACAGCTGTCTGGCTTTCCAATGTTAAAACTTTCTTTATCTGAATCAGTATCTTTAATCCTCTTGAACCTGAGCCAGGAATACAAACAAAAAGAAACATATTTACCAAAACGATGGAAATTTGCATGTATTGTAATTATTGTGTCAGAGAAAACCGCTAACAGCTAGTCAGAAGGAGAATGTTGAAGGACTCACTTTATCACGCCGACCACCACCAGAGTGATAAGAGCGACGAGGCTGATGGCTAGCAAGACACCAAGCACAACAATAGCTGTATCGTCTTCCTCTCGCTCAGGTTCTTTCTCCAGTCCTTCCAGTTTCACGTCAGAACCGAACACTTTTTCCAGTTCGACTCTGATGCTCTCGGTTTCGCTCTTCAGCTTCCTGTAGAAATCACAGCGTAGTTTTAGGAGGTTTTTTCCCACAAAGTTTGGTGAGGACATGAACTCAATAGTAAGTACTCTTTTTTTTTTTTATGTAGACCCTGTCAACCATGACGAGCTGTTTTGCCTTGACTTACTCGTGGACTTTTTCAGCACTGATGGTCATACCAGCCTCATTCACTGCGATGAAGCTGACGTACGTCTTGGAATTTGCTTTCGTCACCAGTGAACGCATCTCAAATCCCTGCTCTCCACGTACACTCATGATGTGTATGCTCCAACCCAGCACCTTCTCCAGAGACCTGAGGGTAAGAGCGTGAAGGGACAGGTGAATGAGGGTGCAATAAGTCAGAGTCCATGGTTCGTGGATTGCCATGATTTGGTGATGCTCGCTTGTTCTCTATGTTTCGAGTACCAGCATAACCTGCTTATGTTAAAAAGTTAAGATATTTATCACTTGAAACTGAGCTACAACACATGTGTCATCTTAAATATCATATAATCTAGTTTAGAGTGGACTTTTGTGGATAAAATGTGTGTGTTAATGTTCCAGCTGAAATACAACCCAGATCCTGCTTCATTCTGGCAGCTTGAGTTTAGTTCTGTTTCACTCCTTTTCCTAACCCATTGTTTCAGTGTCTGTAGCTTTAAATAAACTGCTCCTGAACACCCCTTTGACAATGTGCTTTTTTTCTACCCAATCAGAACAGAGGGAGTGGAAATGTCCATGTTTGAGACCTTAGCAAGGATCCCCTCCCGATGTCCTCACTAAATTAGTTGGATCCTATTCCAACCTGTCAATAGGGCACTTTAATGTTAAGGCTTAGCCAATCAGCTCTCTCTAGTCCCACCCCTCGCCGGCTGCATCATCCGGCAATCGAACTTGCAATAACAATAATTAATTCACGATAACATTCTCAATACTAAGCAATATAATCTGAACAAGCCAATAGCATTTAGCTGCTATCCTAGCCTTCCTTAAGAGCTTCAGAAGGCTAAGGTTAGTTGTTATCACTTAGCTGCTACCCATCAGCCTAGCGTTATTTACTGTAGCCTTTAAAAATAATGTCCCGAGAACAGCAGAACCGAGCATTGAACCAGGAGAGGGTCTCTTCTCATAAAAAGGGTGTTTCTTTTGTGTGTTTATGCAGACTGAAAACTCATCCGAATGTCTCAAAAAATAATTAATTTACCATAATATGTGCCATTTAAAGAATTTTTATTATTTTTTTAAATCACGGTCAGGGATTTTGAACAGAATTCAGTCAAATTTTGAACGGAAATAATACTTACTTTTGAGTTTCTGTAATCTTCATCTCAACGGTGTGAACAGGCTGGTTCAGTGTGATCACCACGATCTTCTCACTGTCGCTGTCTTTCACATGTACCTGGAAAAGTCACACAGAGGGTCACATGGTGTGTGTTTTTTCTGTCATTTAAATGAGGAAAAAAAAAACACATTTTCCGTTCTTCCAACCAGTCGTAAGTTGTCGAATCCACAGTGACAATAAAGCAAAACTGAAACTGAGAAAATTTACCTGACCAAAATGTACTTTTTGGGAAAAAATACTGCAGTTAAAGTAATTTGCTGGTTTTAGCAGCAGTGCGTAGCGTATAAAGATTAAGTACTCGAGATGGGGTAAAAACGCAGATTCTTTCAGTGGCATAGTGAGGGGGTGTGTATGTGTGTGTGTGTGCCCTGCGATGAATTGGCACCCTGTTCAGGGTGTACCCCACCTTATGCCCTAAGTCTCCTGGGATAGACTCCAGGCCCCTGCGACCCTGAATACAGGATAATGTGGTATAGACAATGAGTGAGTGAGATTCCTGTATAATCCTACAGGTGGTGCACTGTAAACTATTCACGCATTGGCAGGCAGTACAGAATCCTGTGTGGTACGAACAAATTCATTACTAAGTTAATTTAAATTCGTAAAAGAATCTAATAAAAATGGAATTGCAATACAGATCGAACTGGCACAGAGGTATCGTGATGATATCGTATCAGGTGATCCCAGGTGGTTCCTGTCCCTAGTAAATATGTTGTGCTTTCAGAGACTTGCCTGTAGTTCAGCAGTTGCAGAGAGTTCTTGTGTATCTGTGGCTTTAACACGAGCAGTTACAGTTCTCCCACCCATCTCACTTAAATCCAGCACATACACCTGACCCGAGGTGCTCTCAATTCCCAGAAATGAACTGGACTCCTGCATGGAGTAACGGAGCTTCTCAAAGTCTGCGACGTCAGGGTCCGTCGCCTACATGGAGACAAGAACATACATGATCATATAACACCTATATTATCATCCCTGCACTGGCTACCTGTTCAATTTAGAATTAATTACAAAATAGTACTACTTACATACAAGGCTTTAAATGGTTTAGCTCCCTCATACCTAACCAGTCTTTTGATACGCTATAATCCACCACGTCCCTTAAGATCACAAATCTCCGGACTTCTGGTAATTCCCAGAATTTTAAAATCTACAAAAGGGGGCAGGGCATTTTCATATTTGGCTCCAAAGCTTTGGAATAGCCTTCCAGACACTGTTCGGGGAGCAGACACGGTTTCCCAATTCAAAAGTAGACTCAAGACGCATCTCTTTAATCTGGCATACGCGTAACTCATCCCATAACCTCATACCCCAGTACACCTATCCTGAATGGCAACTACGCTTATTCTCTCCATCTTTTCTGTATTTTTCTACCCATCCTGAGACATCTGGAGATTGTGCCAGCTTCAGTAGACAAAGGCCAACCCTGCGAGGTTTCTAAGGCATCTTGAGAAGGACCTGCTCCAGCTAGATTCTGCTTTATGATGGCTGGAGCTACACATCCTGCTCCTGTGCTTCCAGTGATCTGACCCCATCTGCCCTCTGCACCTACTGCTGAACTGAATCTACACAACTTCTGATATATTGAACTTTCACCTGCACAACACACTTGATGTTATTTCTATCTGTTATCACCCAGATGAGGATGGGTTCCCTGTTGAGTCTGGTTCCTCTCAAGGTTTCTTCCTATTGCCATCTCAGGGAGTTTTTCCTTGCCACCGTCGCCGTCACCCTTGGCTTGCTCATCAGAGACATTTCATTCATCATTCATTTATTTTATTATTATATTATTATTATTTTATTATTTATATTATTATTATTTTTCTCACACATACACACTTCCAAATATTTTCTTTTCTTTTCTAAAAAAAAAAAAAAAAAAAAAAATCTTTAATTTTTTTTTGTGAAGCTGCTTTGGGACAATGACCATTGTTAAAAGCGCTATATAAATAAAATTGAATTAAATTGAATTGAAAAGAAGTCCACCAGGGATGATTAGTCCAGATATGAACAGTGAGTGATGTAAAATCATTGGCATCTTTTACACAACAAGTCACTAATTATGTGTCAGAGCAGCACAGGACACTGTCTCCTACCTTCACGGTGAATACTGGATATCTGAATGGGGCGGTGCTAAAGATTTCTGCCGTATAAATTTGACGTTCAAAGTCTGGAGCCTCGTTCACGTCTTCTACCTGAATTACCACCTGTTGGGGCACAAGTAAGAAGAAATTGAAGCCTAGAGATTACTAGGTTTTGTTTGGGTTTAGTGTTTGGGGTTGAATCCGTGAAAAAATACCGTGGTTATAGCGGAGTTGGGAGGAGTCCTGGAGTCAGTGGCTTCCACATTAACAAAGTACATTTCCTTCTTTTCCTTATCCAGTGACTTAAGCGTTGTAATAGCTCCAGTTTTGTCCACACCGAACAGGTCTGTGTTTGACATTAGACGATAAGTGACCTGGACCAGCTGGCTTCCTGTAAGCGCTTTAACCACGCCCACATTTGTTTCACGTGGTTCGTTCTCCTTTACTGAGAAATAGTAGGTCGAGTTCTGAAAGACGATGGTGTCCGTCAGCTGGTTGACTCTCACCTCGATCGTGACTGTCGCTATCAAGGGAAAAATATACCCAATCTATACAGTTTCCATAATATGTTTAATGTTGTCTAGTTGTTGGGAAGTGAGACAGAAAGGGGTTACAGTCTGTACACACCAGTAGCGTTGAGACGAGGCATTCCTTGATCTTCTGCTATAACCCGAAGCTCGATCTCTATGTCCTCAGTGATGGTAGTAAGGTCACGAGTCCAGGTGATGGCTCCTGTCTTAGGGTTCAAATCCAGCATGTCGGAAGCTTCAGAGAACCTGGAGATAGAAATCTTTACAGGACTTTTCTTTTTCTCTGTTTATAATTTGAATAGGTTTAACCACAAGTTGTAAAGATTTTCCCTTTTATTATGGTTGTGTTGTACACACAGGTTATAACTGTCTTTTCGTCCTAACCCAGCCATTACCAAACTTGACATACATACCAAACTCATGACAAACAGTATTTCCTTATATATTTCGACTAGAAAATAGCAAATTTGTTCTTATAACTTCATAAATGTAAATATTTCACCAGTAATATAGAGATGCTTAGGTCAGGTTTTTGTAAGGAGTCTCCAGTGTCCAAGGTAAGGTTTCCTATGGAGGAGAGTCTTTAAAACTGTTGACATTTCAAGCTAGAAACAACAAATGACTGTTTTGATCTCCTATAACATAAGTGCTAATACGATCCATCTTGTTTTAAGAATGTTCCATAACTACAGATGTACTGTAATAAGCTAAAAATGATAAAACACCAGCAATAAAACACTTGAGAGTGTGCTGTAATCAAAGAAAAATAATCAACCCCCAGGTGGTAACAGTAAGTCTGTTGCTTCTTGGGCTCCAACCACACCGCATTATAACATCTCAGATATTCCTTCCCAGGACCCTACATTGGTAATGTCAAGACTCTAGTCTTACTTTTTTAAACCCTCACTGTGCAATATACATTGAATTTCCATGCTGACCTGTAGGTGATGAAAGAGTTGTTCCCAGCATCTTTATCCGTAGCAGACACGGTTAACACCAGATCTCCTTTTTTAACATCCTTAGCCAATACATGTTTCAAGTAGGAGGGTGTATTGAAAATTGGTGGGTTGTCATTAACGTCTGTCACAATCACCTTCAACGTGGTGACGTTCTACGGGAACCAAGATCAAATTCAGATGATGTTTTTATTATATAAGATTTAAGGGAGATTTGAGTGCGTTAACCTCTAAAGACAAAAGAAATCAATTTACCTGTCTTGACGGCATGCCGTGATCATGTGCCACAAGGACCAAATCATAAATCTCTTGTGTCTCTCGATCCAGTGTCCCAGTAACCATCAGAGTCCCATCCTGCAAGACAGAAGAGTGAGCAACATTTACATTAAATATAAGGTTATATTTTGCACCTTATTTGTTAGAAATATGCCTCTTTAACCCGCTCACCGATTTTAAGCTGAAAACATCAAGGTAGGAGTATGTGGTTAAGGTGACCTCTCCGTTCAAGCCAATGTCGCGGTCAGTCACATGAATTTGAGTCACGTCACCTGCTTTGTCTTCAGGGATAAGTAAAGGATTTTGGAATTCTGAATATTCTGGGTTGTTGTCATTGACATCCAGAACCGTTATGTTGATTTGAGCCGTAGCACTTAAGCCATTGACGGGTTTATCTACAGCCACCACCTGTGGTGGAGGCAAAAATAAAACCAGGCAGGTTTGTATCATCTGGCAATTAGGGTCAAGTTCGAAGAATTTAAATCAGAGTACTTTTTTATAATCAAACTGATCCAAAAATAGTATAGTGGATCAACAATAATAAAAATGAGACAGACCTCTATAACGTAGTTGTCTCTTGTCTCTCTGTCAAGACTGGAATTACTATGCAGAAGGACCACTCCTTTGTCGTTAATTTCAAAAACATCACTGGTCGAAAGAAAGTGTCCATTGGAGAATCCACCCTTTAGAGGAAGTAAGCAGGATGGAAAATATTACAGGGGTTGAAAACTCACTCACTTACTCCCTTACTCGTTGTCTATACCGCTTTATCCTGTATACAGAGTTGCAGGGGGCCTTGAGCCTATCCCAGAAGACTTAGGGCATGAGGCGGGGTACACCTTGGACAGAGTGCCAATTCATCAAAGGCACACACATGCTCATCCACATACTATGGGCAATTTGGGAACACCAATCAACCTAATCTGCATGTCTTTGGTCTGTGAAAGTAAATCGGAGTACCCGGAGGAAACCCACCAAGTACAGGGAGAACATGCAAAATCCACGCATGTAGACCCCGAGACGGGAATCAAACCCGGCCCTGGACGAGCAAGGTGACAATGCTAATCACTAAGCCACAGTGCTGCCTATATTTAAAACTTAAAAAAAATGCTAACAACAAAATTTCTGGTAAACTTTCTAAAACACATTCTGGCAAATGCCAAAACATTTTCCCTCCCATTTGGGTCCCCTGCCAATCCCTACCCACCAGCCCTATAAAGTGCCAGCTACCATCCAGGGAAGATAAGAAGAGTATATCTTTCACCCCTTCATCCCTCCCAGAGGAAAAAGCCAATTTTGTCCCCTTAACTTCTGGCCACATGGCCAACACATAGCGGAGATAACATTCCCTTCCTTGCTGTTACTCTTTGTACCTCACCTCATTCTCATCCGTGACTTCCAGTGACACAATTGGAGATCCAGGAGGTATATTCTCATAGATAGCCACATCATATCGATTCTTGCTAAACTTCGGAGGTTTATCGTTTACATCCTCCACCAATATAACAACCACTGTGGTGCCTGTAAGAGACGGACTGCCTCCGTCCATCCCTTCCACCTCTAGGGTATATTTCTTTGCCTTGCTGTAGTCCAGCATTTCAGCCACGCTTATTATCCCGGATACGGTGTCTATGGAAAAGGGTGCGGGTGAAGAAGTTGGATCCTGCTTGGAAATGTGATAGGTCACTAAGCTGTTAAGACCTTCATCTTTATCGGTGGCAGTAACAACAGTCACGTTTGTTCCAATAGTGGCATTTTCTAAGACACTAGCCTCATATCTTTGTGTGGAGAAGATGGGGGGGTTGTCATTGACGTCGGTTAACACAACCACCACGGATGCAGTTGCTGAGCGAGGTGGTCGACCCTGGTCTTCTGCAACCACCAAGAGGTTGTACGTGTCCTGGATTTCTCTGTCCAGTTTTTCTACTACCAAGATTAAACTTGTTTCTGGGTCGATCCTAAACATCCCGGCTGAACCCTCCAGCCTGTACCGGATTTCAGCATTTAACCCCGAATCTGCATCCGTTGCTTTTACATTTGTCACGTTGGCTCCAAGCTTTACATCCTCTGGGATGTTAACGGTGATTGAGCTGGAGGCAAACTTAGGACTGTTATCATTGATGTCCAAAACAAAGACGACAACCAAAGCCTCATCACTGTTAGTGCCGTCTGAAATAGACACGCCGATGGTATAGTTCCTACGGGTCTCGTAGTCTAGTTTAACTCTCGTCGTCAGCATTCCTGTCGTCTGGTCAATGGAGAACTTGTCTGTGTCCGTTTGGACGGTTAAGGTGACAGGAACGGCAGGGGACAGAGACAGGAAGGTCACCTGAAAATCAAAACATTTAATTGTAACCTTTAAACTCTGACAAATGACAGAAAACAGACTTCCTTTGTCATCCTTTTGTCCTATGAAACCAATGAGCCAATGAGCTAGGAAATGACTAGCTATAATGTCTTATGATGTAACTACAGTTTAACAAAACTGTGCAAGCTGGAGATGATGCCCATAATCAGTATGGGACCAAAAAAGTAAAAAATATCTGAGAAATACGAACAAATCGGAGAATCTATATAAATAAAAGAAAGGTTTTGTCTGTACATTGGCCAGAACTCGCTGTATCAGTGATAACTTTTTAAACTCAATAGATTATTCATCTATTGGAAGACCAGAAACCAGTCTCAGAAAAGTCTGTTATGGCCTAACATTATCAACAACTAATGTTGCATTCAGCAAAGTAAATGTGTGGAAATACTTCAATTTATTAGAGGACCCTTTTTAGAACTTTTTTTGGGAACGTTTACATGTAAAAAGAAATCAAAATAAATATCGGAATACCAGAAAAGAAATGCCATCTCAAGTTAGGGTGATGATCTGCCTTATGGAGTCTAACAAGTTTACCTTGACAATTTCTGCCCCCGCATCTTGCTCTTCCTCTACTTTCCCCTCATATATTTTCTGAAAGAATTGTGGACGAGAGTCTCCTGGTGCCTTAATCTCCACGGGCACAGAGGAAGATTGGCTCACGCTGCCCCCTGTAGGCATAGAACAGAACAAAAAAGTGAACTCGCCATGTGCATGTCTTCGATTTTTTTGAGATGAAGAAACAAACTGAAACTTACCATCTCTCGCAGTCACGTACAACAAGAACTGGAGGATCTTGTTCTCCTGAAGTGGGATGGTCTTCTTTAGGGTTATCGCTCCTGTGTTTTCATTTATGACAAAATAGCCCTCATCATTCCCGAAGTCGATGAAGTAGCTGATTTCCCCGTTCGGTCCCTCATCTAGATCTGTTGCTTCTACCTATAAGTGGGTAAAGAAACTATAGTGTCAAAAAGAAGCTGTGGTTTAAATAATCTTTGGTGATTTGGTGATTTCAGCTTTTTAATCCAAAGTGCACTGTTTAGTTGGAATGACTATCTTAATACAAATGTGTTCTGATAGTGGAAAACTCATAACCCAAAAAGCTCTAATAAACCATCGGGACAGTTATATACAGTAATGTTCAATACTAAACCAATCAACAGGATGATCCTGAAACTGTGGAACTGTAAAGTTATAAATATAGGATGATCCTGATTTGTGTAATGGTTTAAAGTCAATGAAACATTTGTCACTATAGTTAAATATAAACACGCACACATACACACACACCCTGCTATATAATGGTATCACAGAACATCCAGAAGTTATAAACAAGTCTAAGATAAGACATTTTTACCGACTTAATCAGATTCCTCAAACAATAAAGTGTCACCTTGACAACCTGCGTGCCAACAGTATCATTCAGGAAAACTTTGCCCTCGTACTTGCTGCTTCCGAAAACTGGACTGTTATCGTTCTCATCCAAGAGGAAGATGAACACGCTGGCCATCGTGCTGTGGCTGGAGGGGGGGTCCTCTCTCGCCTCGATCTGTTTTACAAGGAAAAAACAATCCTCTCCAGCATCTTCTCCACATTTTATTACAGCAGATCTTAAAATGGAAGGATTCGATTGTATCTTGTCTCATATATTTTTTTACAATATACAGTATCATAACAAATAATCGCACTTTCCACACTTTCTCTATGAAACATCAACATAAATTTCATCCTGTCTTATGTAAATTCAGCACATTATACCTTAATTAACTTTAATTTATGATTCCTCTTGGCACAAACCAAACTGAAAGTTTTATTCTTGCTGACATTTTTGGGACACATGGTGCTCTGTCTTTACTAAATCTTGCAAAAATGCTAAAAAAAAAAACCACACAAAAAAGGCTTAAGTTTCCTAGGTTTGTATGCTGAAGTACCGCTGTGTTACATTCTTCATACCTCAAACAGCCTTTATTTCACTCCTCTACTGAACACACCATTTCAGTGTTTATGTAAATGAGCTACTGGCTGAGCCACTCCCACCAGAAAACAGCAGAGCGGAGCAACAAGCTGGAGAAGGGGTTCCTCTCATATGAGGTCACACTGGGGGGCTCTAATTGGTTTGTCTAAACCCTGGCTAGTACCAAAATGCAATTATTACAGTTATAAATAGGCTTCACTGTATCAGTATGTACACTTTTGGTCTGTTTTCTTGATGTATGTTACCTGAAAAACAAAGTTCTTTGTGGTTTCTCTGTCCAGCTCGGCGGGCGTCTTCACCATGACGGATCCGTCAGGACTGATAGAAAAAGGAGCTGTATCTGGAACAATCCTCAGGGTTCCCACAAAACCTCCCTAAAGATCAGAAGAATCCATCCTCACAATAATCCAGTCTAGTTTGTATGCTTGATGTTCTACAAACCTTCTTACAATTTTTTACCTAATCTTATGTAAAGTATCTTTAAAAGCCACACAAACCTTATCCTTGTCTGTGACCTTGACCTGAAGAATTAAACTGTCCTGGGGGGAGTTTTCCGGTATGAAATGAGTGTAGTTGCTGTAGTCAAACGCTGGGGCATTGTCGTCCACGTCCTCAATGGTGACCAACACAATAGCATTGGCGGTTTTAGTGCTGTCGTCCCGCTGAGCTGCCTGAAATGCACACACACACACACACAAGCAAGTTTGTATTACTCTCCTTGTGGAGATTTCCCATGCCACCTTCCGTTTTTTTACTTTTTTAACAATTTTTACTTGAGATATTAAATGACCTTCTGATTTAACATTAAATATTTCTCCACTTTGATGCCTGGCATAAATTAATAGGATGAATACAAGCTTTTGTATTTTATCATTGCAGAACGTCTACCTGTATTTGGAGCGTGATGGTTTCTATTTCCTCTCTGTCTAATGCTGCTGTCACTGAGATGATCCCGGTGTTTCGGTCGATGCTGAAGTTGGGCTGATATTTATTCGGAGTGACTGCGAAGAGCATGATAAACAAAACCATTCATACAAAATGGAAATTTAATCAAAATAATAAGAAATCATGAAAATGAATAATAGGCTTGGGGTGTTCAAGTGAGACTCGTGATACAAGTTCCGGTCAATGTAGCCGTAGAAGCGCCTTCACTGGGGACTAAAAGCACAAGAAGAGTATACGAGATTTAAGAACGTCTGTTAGAAGAACTGTAAGTCTTTAAATGACGATCCCGGCCATGGTGGCTCAAAACCCATTACAGTCGTTCCTATGAAAGTTCACAGGCCAACCTGCGTATCTGTCTGTGGGAACTGTACACCCAATCATCACCAACACCACATGCATCGTACAGGAACTCGGCTGGGAGTTATTGCCACATCCCCCGTACAGTTCTGAGCTCACCACAAGAGATTTCCACATTAAAGGAGTTCCTGGGAGGCCAGCGTTTCAGACATAAATCAGACAGACAGTCTGATCATGCTGCTTATTCTTGTGGGCAAAAGTTTATTGGAAAGAAGAACCTGGAAAACAAACTGTAGAGGGAAGAGTGTGAAAGTTTGTACCAGTGGTTATGCTGTAGTCTACAGGTTGATTGATTCCAGTGTCTCCGTCTTGAGCTTTTATGTTGTCTGGCGTGATTGTTGTAAAGAGTCCAGCCTGAAAGCAGAGTTCAGAGTTTTTTTTTTGCAAACTTGATACAGAACACAAAGTAGTGCATCCAGACATCCTGTACTAATAAGAATTTAAATTAGTTTTTTTTTTAATCAGGTTTTCTTTAACAATCATTTTTTTTTGTCACATGACATCCTACGTATAAATGAAAAAATGTTTTGTCTGTACATTGGTCAGAACTAGCTCTTTTAATAAAATCTTTTCATTTGATACACTGGAGGACCCATAACCAGTCCCGAAAAAATTCTGTCTGTATGTCTGTATGTCTGTCCAGACAGATTTTGTCACAGCATCACGCAAAACTGACTGAACAGAATTTAATGAAACGTTTGCAGTCATTAGATATCTGCCCGAAGTTTAACCTGCGTCATACGTGACATCTAAATGTTGAGTAAAAGCGATGTTATGAACAGTTATGTGCCGGATTTAATAATCTACTTTAAAATAAGCTACTTGCTTAATGTGAACAAGCACCTGCACCAATAGATATTAATTGTTAAAGCTAAACTAAATATTTTCTAGTTTTTTTAAGACAAATTTCATCTTTATCCAATTTACTTTTTAAATTTTTCGCCTGTTTGATAAATTATGTTTCTATATTTTCTCATTTTTTCCAGTACCCAATTTTGATTCACCACTTTCTGTTTTGTATCAAACACATTTTGATGTTTTATTAACCCCTTCATGTTTATTTTCAAACAGAATGTGCAGCCCTGCCTCTGGAGTTTAGTAAATCACCGTCATACCAGATTCTCAGGAATGGATGCCTCATACAGTGCGTGATCGAAATACGGGTTCAGGTTGTCAATGTCTTCCACGTTGATGACAACATTGGTGGTGTCATACAGGTTCCCCGCATCCTACAGAGAACAGAAAGAGTCAGCTGTCCAAATCCAAACCTGTGTCATTTTTGTACTTAAAAGAACTCAAGAACTTAAGAGAAATCAATAAAAACAATATAATAAAAAGAGAAACACACAAAGGTCATGCCCAAGTAAAGATGGATTTGATTTGTAGATGGATTTGTCTATAATCTTGTCTAAAATAAAGACGGACAAATCATGTCTCAGGTAAAGAAAGATGAGTCTATAGGCATGTCTAAAATAAATTCAGATGAGTCCATGATCATGTCTCAAGAAAAGACAGATGAGTCCATGGTCATGTCTCAAGTAAAGACAGATGAGTCCATGGTCATGTCTCAAGTAAAGACAGATGAGTCCATGGTCATGTCTAATCTTAAGTAAAGTCAAAAGAGTCTATGGTCATGTCTAAAATAAATATAGATAAGTCTATGGTCATGTCTCAAGTAAAGACAGATGAGTCCATGATCGTGTCTTAAATAAATACAGGATGAGTCCATTGTCTTGTCTCACGTAAAGACAGATGAGCCCATCGTCTTGTCTTATGTAAAGACAGATGAGTTCATGGTCATGTCACAAGTAAAGACAGATGAGTCCATGTTCATGTCACAAGTAAAGACAAAAGATTCTATGGTCATGTCTTAAATAAATACGAATGAGTCTATGGTCATGTTTCAAGTAAAGACAGATAAATCTTTGGTCATGTCTCTCGTAAAGACAAATGAGTCCATGGTCATGTCTCAAGTAAAGACAGATGAGTCCATGGTCATGTGTCAAGTAAAGACAGATGAGTCCATGGTCATGTGTCAAGTAAAGACAGATGAGTCTATGGTCATGTCTTAAGTAAAGACAGATGAGTCCATGGTCATGTGTCAAGTAAAGACAGATGAGTCTATGGTCATGTCTCAAGTAAAGACAGATGAGTCCATGGTCATGTCTCAAGTAAAGAAAGATGAGTCCATGATCATGTCTCAAGTAAAGACAGATGAGTCCATGGTCATGTGTCAAGTAAAGACAGATGAGTCCATGGTCATGTGTCAAGTAAAGACAGATGAGTCCATGGTCATGTGTAAAGTAAAGACAGATGAGTCCATGGTCATGTGTCAAGTAAAGACAGATGAGTCTTTGGTCATGTCTCAAGTAAAGACAGATGAGTCTATGGTCATGTCTCAAGTAAAGACAGATGAGTCTATGGTCATGTCTCAAGTAAAGACAGATGAGTCTATGGTCATGTCTCAAGTAAAGACAGATGAGTCTATGGTCATGTCTCAAGTAAAGACAGATGAGTCTATGGTCATGTCTCAAGTAAAGACAGATGAGTCTATGGTCATGTCTCAAGTAAAGACAGATGAGTCCATGGTCATGTGTCAAGTAAAGACAGATGAGTCCATGGTCATGTGTAAAGTAAAGACAGATGAGTCCATGGTCATGTGTCAAGTAAAGACAGATGAGTCTTTGGTCATGTCTCAAGTAAAGACAGATGAGTCTATGGTCATGTCTCAAGTAAAGACGGATGAGTCTTTGGTCATGTCTCAAGTAAAGACAGATAAGTCTATGGTCATGTCTCAAGTAAAGACAGATGGGTCTATGGTCATGTCTCAAGTAAAGACAGATGAGTCTTCGGTCATGTCTCATCTTAAGTAAAGACAAAAGAGTTTATGGTCATGTCTAAAATAAATATGGATTATTGACTCATCTGTCTTTAATTATTATTTATTATTATTACTTAACTTTAGTGAAACATGTCAGGTTTTATTACTGAACCTCATGACAAACCATAGCTACAGTATACAGTACAATAATACGAGCGAACAATCCTGTGTTGCTTTGGGAATATTTTCATATAAACCTGTACACATGATTTGAATTGTTATCATGGGGTCATGGTGTACTTTATCTGACTTAAACCTTCCAGTCACAGCTACTGACAGACACTTTGTTTGTCATATGGCGTAGATAATAACGTTATATGGTTCACATGGTTAATATTTACCACTGCTTTCACAGTGAAGTTGTAGATGTTGGCAATGTTGTAGTTCAGTCGCCTGCGTATTCTGATTGTCCCATCGTTCCGGATCTCTAAATCGTCTGGCGCTGGTGGCTGGACAGAAGACCAACAACGCATAGTCCATATTTGATCACAGGAATGGTTGGTTTAATCAGGCTTTTTATAAGTAACAAATAAAGCACGACGAGGCCGTGTAATGCGTTATCCCAAAATTGATTATTTTTGTTTTGTTTTTTCCCCCAAATACAGTGACTGTATAAGCCTTTGACATTCATGGCATTACCGTTATCGGAACTCACCAGTATGGAATAAGTCACTATGCTGTTTTCTGGTGAGACATCAGCATCGACTGCTTGCACCGTCAACACCTGGAAATTCACTGGTTCCATCTAAACAGAAAAAAAAGTATTCCTTATATCTCTGACCATTAATCCAGTTTAATTAACAGTAAACAACACCTTGTTGAGATACAGTAGGAATGAAACGGTAACGATAAAACTATATCATCCGATATGTCACCTCAGACACATCAGTTGTGTAGAGTTGCTTTTCAAACACTGGTGCGTTGTCATTGATGTCCAAAACATCCAGGGTCCGAGTGTGCTTCACCTATAATAAAAAATAATAAGCCGTTTCAATACCACATTTTCTAAAACATCAATATTACTTGATAATTTTAATGTATATATACGTAATGAATGCACACTTACTGCTGTGTTGGTGCAGGCGACTGCATAGTACAGAGTTCCACCAGACTAGAGGGAGAAAAGAGCGTTTAAATCTCTCTGTGTTTGTACAGTGGACTGAGTAAAAGAAAGAGAAACTTAATAATAAATTGTCTAAAGTGGTCAATAAACAATCAATAAAAAAAAATCACGTGTCACAATTTGCCATTGCATTTAAAACTGTGTAATTTATTTTTTATTAATCATCAAAAAAAAGGTTTCTAGGCCAAACAATTTAATTGGTTGCTAAGCAACATAACCAGTATAGATTAGGCCCTGACCATGAACAGTACAACGGCTTAATAATTACAATCGCTGTTTTCAATATGATGAAATACAATGTTCAATAATTATTTAAGCCATATCACATGAAAGGGAGTTCTGATATTCAGCACTAAGCTGATGACTGTCAATTAGTGTAATTAACGAGAATAAAAGTAGATTTAGATTCATACTGGTTCTATGTAGCCAAAATGTGAACAGAATAAAACATGGATGAGATGGACAGTTCTGAAAAGGCTTACAAGATTTACTTTACTTCTTCCAAAATAGAATATCATCTCTGTTAACTTATGCATTCCAGGGTTGAATCCCCCCCCCCCCCCCCAAAAAAAAAAGTAGAAAGCTAGGGTGTACGATCCCTTGTTCCACACACCAAGTAGTGTCCTTGATCAGGGTTTAGATAGGGATTTGGGATTCAGCCTTGTGTTAAAAGCTATTTAGCTTATTTAGGTTCAGATACCAGAAACCGATACAGCCAGGTATAATAAAATTAAAAAGCATTACGGTTTGTTTATACAACAGAAGTAAATTAGTAGTTGGATCCAAGATGGCTGCGCGGCGGTAGCACGCAGCGGCCGCTCCGGAGCCAATACGGTGCTCGCACTGTCACTTTGTTGTTGCTCTTGTTTGCACATTTGCACGTGCACTTTATGATGTCTATAAAACCTGTGGTTATACTTAGCTAGTTAGTTTTTGTTAATTTATGTTGTAATTTATGTTAGGTCTCTCTGTCCTGTCTCTGCTAGCCAGCTAACTAGGCCTCTTGGTTAGCTAGTTTAGTGTTTTTGTTAATTTATGTTGTAAATGTATGTTGCATGTAGCACCTTGGTCCTGGAGGAACGTTATTTCGTTTCACTGTGTACTAACTGTATATGGTTGTAATGACAATAAAGCCAACTTGAACTTGAACTTGAACTAAATGGTGTGTGAGAGGAGACCTCGCTCAGAGCCTCAGCATCCAGAGTCTGCTTGGTTCTGACGGTAGCACTGGTTTCTCCGGGAATGTAGACCAGCTCCACAAAGTCCATGCTCGAGGGGAAGATGTACACCTCCAGCTGCAGTCGATCCCCAGAGCCGATGTTAGTCAGGATCTCCACATCTCCTGTGGGCCGAATCACACCGATCTCATATCAGAATATCGTACAGGCATATTTTCAAGCCTTCCTGCTGTTTCCACTTTCCACATGAGTGATGCCTTAAATTAGCATCATAGGCTATCAGCAGTTTCTTTTAACCTGCTTAAACATTATTATAAATTCAGTCCAAAGCTAGCTAGTTACTTAATTGCTTAAACCGAAGACACTAGGCCTGCTAACTACATGAAGCACATTTTCATAAAGATATATATATATATATATATATATATATTTTTTTTTTTTTTCTCTCTCAGTAGAACAGTATATATTATTCTTGCTAAGCTCTTAATTTAGGGGTCCAAGCACCAACATCGTGTGAACTTTTTTTTTTTTTTCCTCAGGCATTGTGTGGATCCAAATGATTGCTGTTTGAATTAAGTAAGATATAAATGAATGGACAAGGCAAACATTTACCAAGCTAGCTATGATGCAACAACCGATCAATGTATCGTTGGCTACAAATAGCCTGATTTCATCATTAAATTCTCTTCATTTGATAAGAAAACACAGTAAGGTCATTGACATTGCTAATTCCATCTTAGCAAATAAAATATGGGACATCTTCTTAAGTAAAAATTACCTTAGACCTACATACTGTACGTATTCAGAATTTTCTAATAATTTCTTAATGTGAGAATGCAAAAATGATTATTTACCATAGTTTTAGACGGATTATATTAATTGTTAAATGAACAATAAACAAACTAAAAATGTTCTAATGCCAAATTGTTTAGCTTTTTTTCTAAGACTAAATGGTTAAAATTAATTTATGTCTAAAAATAGCCTTTATTATTTTTAAATAAGAATACAGTATTGTAGATAAATCTGATGAGATTTAAGATATTTTCACTTGCTTAAATGTAATGTTTTTTTTTTTTTTTTGCAATCACAGAGCAGTATCAGGATTAAAATGGAATTGATGATGAAATATAGTCGTTATATCATAGACGTGTTCATTCAGTCGAGATGAAGCTAAACGCTGTGTGTTGATGTAACCAGGGAACGACTCAGTGTTCATGCTGTTAGTCTGATGAATTTATCGATGAGATTTGGATTTCATGCTGCCAAACAAGGGAAACCAAAGCGCTCTAAAGATACTTTGTGTTTATAAATTAATAAACAGACATATATTATTATTTTACCTTCATAGCCCTCTTGAGTAGAGCCCACTTTCTTGCTACTTCCAGATGCACAGTCGATCGCTGAAGAACCTGAGGGGGCACAGAGTCGACACATTATTCTCTGATCTCTATTATATTTACTGTACATTCATCTTCTGCTTCAAATAGGAAAGGCAGAGAGAGATAGAGAGAGAGAAGAAAATAGTTTACATTTCAGAATTTTAAAATCATTTATTATGAAAAAATTTACAATCTATTATGATGATTTACAACATTTCTATTGGTACTTATGCATTTTATACTGTAGCTCTTTCAACTTTTTGACAAAAGTGCGTCTGCAGAATTCCAGGTTTATAGTGTAACCCTTGTCCTAATACTTTATCTTTTCTGTTATAGCAACAAAATAAATATTTTTTTTCTGTAAGGAGATGTACATTTCGTATATTTTACACTGAAGCTCATTGATTGAGGTGTTGGACTATGATTCTGATGGTACCAGGTTTAAACCACATGACCACCAAGTTGTCCTTGTTGGGCCCATGAGCAAAACCCTCAGCTGCTTAGATGTATAATGAGATAAAAATGTATATCATTTCAGATAAGGGTGTCTGGCAATTGCCGAAAATATGTCTGCTCATTGGCACTGATAACACTAGGATGCTTGAAGGCTTGAAAGTTGTGAGCGCTTAATTACAGTCAGAATTTAAGCGGTGACTGGAAAGACGGTTTCCTTGGTTTCTGGTTTCACTGTTGGCGTGGTGCTATAGTGATTAGCATTGTCACCTCGCACCTCCAGGTTCTGGGTTCGATTCCCTACAGAGGTTCCTAGATGGATGGATGGATGGATGGAACATGTTTCGTGGATTAGATTAAATGTCTCTATTGATTGTATGAAATCTGTTCTTCAGTAAATAAGATTTGTATTTCTTGAAAAATTGCTGTGGTGTAAGAGGAACAAAACTCCTTTGTGTTTGAGTTTCCTCCCTTTCTCTTCCCTTGCTGCTGTGTGGTACTGCTATTGTTTTTGTATATTGAACTTGAACATTTTTTTTTAGAGCTCTAAAGGTAATGATGCAAAATGTAAAGTGGACCTATGATGCAAAATTCACATTTGAGTCATGTAAGAGAGACTCCCTGCTTTTTTTTTCACCCTTTTACCATTTTTGTATTGGTTGGTGTAAGTTTTCCCTATAATGTGACCTCAGATAAGAAAATCCCCGACATGTTAATTAACTTTGCTGTTTCGGGGATGGGCGTGGCTCAGAAGTATTTCATTTACATACAGTAGACACTGAAACCGCATATTTGGTAGAGGAGTGAAACAGAGGGAGATTGTGGTATAATAAAAAATCCAGTATCTGAGGACTATTTAACACACTTTTGGGAAACTCTGAGGCCTGTGTTAATTACGTAAAAAAATAGTAAAATATGGAATTGTTTAAAACACCCTACATACACCTTTTTATGTGTCTGAAAGTTATATATTGAGGGTAAATATCTGTTATCATTTTTTATATTTTCCAGCAGAACGGTTGCCTAGAAGCGTGTATTTCCGTATTTGTTCCTAGACGTTGTGTTGCTGTGGTGGAAGACGGATGTCGTCTGCGTCCGGATTGAAAATCCATCTCCTGGTTAAAAATCAAACCCAGTGACTGGTAGAGGTTAGCACGCTTTTCTCTGAGACTGTGTTTATTCTTCTACACAATCCCAGTCAATATGAATTGATCTTAAAGTCACAGACTCAGGTTTATGGTTTAATGTGAATAAAGAGAACTTTTTATAACCTCTTTACTTATTTAATTTAACTATTATTCATGAAATGTTACTCAATCAAATCCATATCTAATAAAACAACTTAACTATAGAAAGAATAATAATAACGTACACGGTATTTGATCAGGTTGTGTAGTAGCAGGATTCGCTTAATATTTTGGTAACTTACCGATAGCGGCCTGTGTGACGTGAACACACACACAGACCAGAGTGAGGACGGAGCAGAGTGCGTTCATATCGTCCCCCGGAGTGTCTCCTCTGTCTCAGGATGTGATAAGTGAACCTCACACGAGATGAGATGTGAAGAAAAGGGACAGAAAGAACTCACACACACACACACACACACATACACACACATACACCCCTCCCTCTGTATCTTTATCTATTTCTCTTAGTACACTGCTCGCCATAAACAGTAATGACTCTCCGTCAGGGTCAAAGGTCTGTAAAAACGACAACTTTACAGTAGGACCGAGGGTGCGTGTGTGATTTAGTGAATAGAAACGTATAGTCATGCTAGTAATAAACACTGGATTGGTTGTCAAAGATGATTGTTTCCCGGTGTTATTTGTGCTTTCTTATACCATTAAAATATTTTTAATGTAATGTAATATAATATAGCATTAAAAACAACAACAACAACAACAATAGAGCTGTTTTAAAGTAGTGAATGGAGAATTTAAACATCAGGATAACAGAGACAGGATGTGATCCTCGCCCTTACATCAGTGATAGGTGATTACACAGACGTGATCTCATTAGAGCTGATATTTTTAGCACACAAAAGCTACACCCAACACTGGTTGTGTATCTGTTAAATAGTTTTTGCTCGTCCTTGTGTTACTATGCGTTCTTCTACCCTAAGCTTCATCATAGTGCTATTTATAGATATTAGATTGGTCTGAGGTCTTCTGACTGGGCCCAGTCCCGAGTCTCACCACTTTATAGGGGTTTCCTTCCTGTTACTCATCAGTCTTTCATTTTGATAAAAAAAGAAAGAAAAAAAGTACGAGGTGGTATCAAAAAGTTTGGAGACTAGTTTTATAACACGCCACCAGACGGCAGCACAAGGCTGCACACACACACACACACACACACACACACACAGGACTGACCTTCATAAGTCAGTGTGCCAAAATACATCGCCATGTGTACATCCGGAGCTGTGCGACTGGTGCTGTTCTAATCATGTGTAATTTTGTTATGGAGAGAAAGTTAGAACAAAGAGTCAAAGAAATTCTGCATGAAACTGAGACTTTCGACATGATTTGGCGAGTCTGCGGCGATGGGTGACATGTTTTAAGAGTAAAAGAACATCACTGGACGATGACGGGGGATCAGGAAGAGTAGAAATCACTGAAAGAAAAGAACGAGGAGGGGGAAGTGAAGCAGGAGAATGTTGGGGAAAAGGGAGGAGGAGAAAGAAGGGAGGAAGAGTGAAGATAATGAAGTGAATGAGAGGTAGAGGAGGAAAAGAAGGAGAACTAGAGGAAAGAATTGGAGGAAAAAGTGGGGGAGCGAGGAGGACAAGGAAGAGAAAGAAATTTAAATTCTACTGGGGTGAAAAAACAAATCGTCTAAAGTAACAGAGAAAGTGAGAGAGGAAAAATATGGCAAGAAAGAGAGAGAGAGAGCGAAAGAAAGAAAGAAAGATGAACAGGGAAAAATAATAAATGATAAATATAAAGAAGAAAAAAGACAAATAATAGCTAGTGATAAAAAAGTGAAGGAGGAAAAATTCTGGAAAGAAAGAAAGAAAGAAAGAAAGATGAACAGGGAATGACCAAATAGATAGATATAAAGGAGAAAAAAATAAAAGATAAAGAAATAATAAAAAAAATAGTGTTAAAAGTAAAAGAAAAAGAAAGAAGGAAAGAACGAACAGAAAAATAAACAAAAAAATGAACAAACGGATAGATATAAATAAGAAAAAAAAGTAAAAAGAGAAGAAGAAATATTAAAGAAAAATGAATAGGGAAACAAATAGATAGATAGAAATAGGAAAAATTATAGTGTTAAAAGTAAAAGAGAAAAAATTATGGAAAGGAAAACAATAAGAAGAAGGAGAACAAGAGGAAAGAAGATGACTCACTCATCTTCTATACCGCTTTATTCTGTATTCAGGGTCACGGGGACCTGGAGCCTATCCCAGGAGACTTAGGGCACGAGGCGGGGTACACCCTGGACAGGGTGCCAATCCATTGCAAGGCACACACACATATACACTCACACACTACGGGCAATTTGGGAACGCCAAATTGATTAATAAACCTAACCTACATGTATTTGGACTGTGGGAGAAAACCAGAGTACCCAGAGGAAACCCACCGAGCACGAGGAGAACATGCCAAACTCCATCTCCATGCACACAGAGACTGGAATCGAGCCTGGCTGGGAATCAAACCCGGACCCTGGAGGTGCAAGGCGACAGTTGTAACCACTACACCACCGTGCCCGTCCATGGATTTTGATGCTGTATGAAAATTTTAATCTTGTGTAGTCCGATGATTACACACACTAGATCTGCACTAATGCTGATATTTGTATCACATCCTGTACATCCATGACATGTTACATAAAGCTTTAACACCTTTATGCCTGTGGTGCGTTGGGAAGGAACGAGGCGTGAAGCCATTAGAGCATTACTGATTACTGTAACGTACTGTAAAAATAATCATCAAAATAATAAAGCAAATGTATTTATCATATTTTATAGCTATGAGACTATAAAGGCTTTATAATTGATTATGGCCCAGTCGAGGTGTTACACACACTCTGAGAGATGTAATAGCTGAAGTGTTTATGATCATCTTAATACAGTGACGTTGTTTCTGACGCTATTACTTATTACTGCAACACATTTTTTCCTCTGATATTAAATTATCATCATAGTAGACCTTGGTCGTCCATAAAACACAGAAGGAAAGGTGTGTGCTGTCAGTGTGTGACTATTACACAAGAACAGGTTTTTAATGTAGCATGTATTTGTTTGTAATGTAGTTTATATTTATGATATGATCATGAAAGGACTGACTTTGAGCTGGAACAGAAAGAGATTTATTCTGTTTTCAGGTAAAAATGAATTTATTTAGTAAAAAGTAAAGTCATGCTACAAATCATTTAATGATGTAATAAAAACATTAGTATTCTGATGACGATGAGAGAGAGAGAGAGAGAGAGAGAGAGAAAGAGAGAGAGAGTAACAAAGTGATTCGGGAGATTCAGTCTCATGCGCATTTAATCATCTCTCATCAGGTTTATTACAGTTATATTGTTATAAGATTAACATGTGACAAATGATCTGCGTCAGGAGGCGGGGCACTGATAACAGGCAGGAGTGTGAATAAACAATTAACATATGAGGCAGGATTCATACAGTCGGTGGTTGTGTGAACTCAAATCATCATAATAATGAAAAGAAAGAAAGAAAGAAGAACAGGAAAAAGAAATAAATAGACATAAAGAAGAAAAAAGAAAAAGAAGAGAAAAGGGAAAAATAATAGAAAGAAAGAAAAAGAAAGAAAGGCAATATATATATATATATAAAGAAAATAAATCAGAAAATAAAAAGATGGATAGATACTGTATAAAGAAGAATAAAAAATACAAGATATAGATAAAACAAAGTTAAGGAGGAAAAATTATGGAAAGAATTAAAGAAAGAAATAAGAAAGCAAGGAATATTAAAGAAAAATAAACAGGTAAAAAGAAAAAAGATAGATATAAAAAAGAAAATAGAAAAATAAGAGACAGAGGTAAAAAACGGAGAACGTTAAAGAGGCAAATATAATGGAAGGAAAGAAAGAAAGATAGAAAGAAAGAGAAGAAAAATGCATATGAAACATTATAGATAGATTTAAGTAAAGAAAATCAAAATAAGAGCTAAAAATAAAAGATAAATAAGACAAAAATAATGGACAAGCAAAAACAGAGACAAAGAAAAAGAGTAAATAAATTTAAAGGAAGTATGAAGGGATGCAAAGAAGAAAAGGAAAAAGAAAAAAGGGAGATAAAGAGTTAGAAAAATACAAGAAAATAGCAGCAAATATAAAAACATTTTTTGAGGGAATATGAAAACAGAGGACAGAAAATGAAAAGAAAGAAGAGAGAAAAAGAAAAGAGGAGAAAAGGAGAAAGGTAAATAAATGGAGAAAAGGGAGATGAAGAGATGCAGTGGAGGAGAAGTGAAGAAAGAGAAGGAGGAGGAAAGAAGAAAAGGAACACGTGAAAGAGAAAAAGAAAGAAAGGGAGAATTTATAACAAGCGTCCAGCTTTAGGGGGCGTGTCCAATCACCACGCGGCGAACTATGACGTAACCACGCTCCGATCACCTGACCTTGCGGGAGAGTCACATGACTCTCCGGTGGGAAGCCAACATGGCGGACGCGGAGGCTGTGAAGGCGCTGAGCGGGTTACTGGGCGGAATCGCGCAGAGGGTTTATTACGGGAACTCGGAGATCACGGAGGAGCTGCTGAAGGATGAGCTGTACCCCGGTGTACCTCACGAGGAGTTCCGGGCTCTGTACGACAAAATGAAGGGGCTACTGAAGGTAGAAAGTCAGGGGGAAGCTAACGGGGTTAGCAGTGTGTGCTAAACTACAGAGGTCTGGGTTTGGAATGACGAGATGAACTGAAGCTAGTGAGGACCGTTAAAGACTAGTCCAACACCAAAACACTCCGCGCGCGCACGCGCGCACGCGCGCACGCACGCACAATAAATACATTTCCTCTGATTTAATGTATTTTTAATAACAAAAATGAAAAATAGAATATTAAAATAATTAAAGTGTAATTTACAAGATTCAGATGTAAAAAAGATACCCAATTAACTATCCACAGTTAACAGAACAAAGAATTAATATAAGATAAACAGTGTAAGCTAAGTAACAAGCAAAAATATGTAAATAAATAAATAACAATAGACAGAGTAAAACTAGCAAACAAATAAGTAATTTTTAAAAAAGGGGGAAAAATAAATAGCAGGGGGGGAAAAAATCAGTGTTCCATTTATTAAATCTGAATTTCGAGACAATAACAGAGAAGATTTGTGTTTTTTTCTAGTAGATTTAAAGAGTTTAAAAGGTTTTGTACTTCACAGAGAAATGGCGATATTTCAGAAAGTTATTTATTAAAATTTACATTTATAAATGTAGAACTTTTATTAAAATATAAAAGTTGGTAATGTATTCAAGTGACAAGTTACTATGGAAGAAAAAGATTATAAAATTGTCATTTAATGGGAAGTGATAAAATTCATGAATAATAAATAATTTTCATAATAAAATAATCTTTTACCTAAAAAAAAGATGAGAAATTAGATTTTTTGCTGGTTTCAGAATGTACATAGATGTCCACATATTTTGCAGTTATGGCATTAACAGGATAAATACAGTGTAATTCCTGTGATTGAATAATTTTCCCACCAGATGTTAAGAATGACGTCATTGACTCTCATTACATTTATTATTTCTTCCATCTTTGGTGAGCACCTTTTGCATGAACATATCCGGGGAACACTGGGAGCGAGGTGGGAATACACTCTGGATGAGTAGCAGGCAATTTTTCCACCTTCCTTACTGATGATGTTTTTGTGATGAGACGCAGTGAGAACATAGTAGTGAGAACGCAGTAACTCGAGTTCAGGGTTGAACCAGGAACCCTGCCTCTGCGGACATTGTCTTTCATGATTTTCCGGTAGAGCGCAGAATTCATTGTTCCATTAACTATAGCAAGTTATTATCTACTGTTTACGTACAGTTATAGCAGTGTATACACAAGTGAGTTTAAAAGAAAACACCATTAGCCTCTAGATGGCAGTGTTTATTCTTCTTTAATTCCTCTAGCGTCCCTGTGGCCTAAATTACAGTGCATTGGAAACGTATCTGCCCCCTCCTGATTAGGGCCCAAGCACTATCACAACAGCCCAATGACGTCATGGTGTGTCAAGGGCTCTCTTGTTTTCTCAAGGATGATACATTTTTTTTAAGCATCCAGTGGTTTTGGGGTCTTAAGATGCTCAATAATTCATGAAAATCATCAGACAGGTTGGAATCTGCTGCCATTAGGACGCCTGAGTGGCTGGGCTCTGGGCGTGGCACGGGGCCCTCACATGAGATTGTGCTGCATGGCTCATACAGACTTGCATGTATATGTTATAAACAGGTTTAATCTTTAGAGCTCATTGAGCTAAACAACTTTCGCAATGCGTGTCATGGGCTCAGCTCGACAGGAAGTCGGTTTTTAGGTATTGGGTCGTTAGCAAAATGCACCCGATGGAATTACATATGATCTCAAGACATTGAGGATGCAAAATTGCAGAGGGATTTTTAATATATTAATTCAATATATAGTTTAATTACTTCCTGTGTGACATCACATTGAGTGGCATCATGTTGAGTGACATCATAGTGTGATGCTTCTTTTTTTCCCCCTGCATCTAGGACTTTTTGGAGGTCTTAAAGTAAAAAAATATAAAGTCTCCCTTTATAAAATTGTCATAATATTATTGGTACAGTGGGGCAAAAAAGTATTTAGTCAGCCACCAATTGTGCAAGTTCTCCCACTTAAAAAGATGAGAGACGCCTGTAATTTTTATCATAGGTATACATTAATTATGAGAGACAAAATAAGAAATTAAACACATTCTTATTTGCAAAGTTAGAGTCATATATTGGAGTCATATTGGAGTCTGAACTTTTACTAGGCCACTCCAAAACTTTTATTATTTTTGTTAATTTATTTATTTTTTCAGGTTTTTGAGATACCCAGACACTAGTGTGTATTCTGTTGCAAAACCACTTCAATAAGTTTACTTGAGCTTCAGGTCACAAACTGATAGCTGGATATTCTCCTTCAAGATTTTTCTAGTAGAGCGCAGAATTTATGCCACACACCCACCACCGTGTTTGACTGTTAGTATGATGTTCTTTTTATGAAACACTGTATTAGTTTTATGCCAGATTTCATGGGACGCAGACCTTCCAAAAAGTTCCACTTTTTTGCCTGTAGACATATTTGAAGACCACATGGATTATTTTGTTTCAGTACTAGTCATGATGAAATAATATCTTATATTTTTTTATTCTTAATCTCTCTTATAAACCCCTCTCTCTTCGTCTTCTTCTTGGTCTTGTGCTCAGTCTGTAGCCGTGGCAGATATGGACCAGGCCCAGCTGGAGGCGTTTCTGACCGCTCAGACGCGTAAGCATGGTGGCGGCGGGATGACCTCGGAGCAGGCGGCGGCTTTGACGCGTTTCTGGAAGGGACACCGCGCTCGTGTGCGAGAGAGCCTGCTGGCACAGAGCCGCTGGGAGCCTGCGCTGAGGGGGTTGAGCTGGAGGGTGGACCTGCAGACTGCTACCAGCAGGGGGCAGACGTCCAACAGTCCCGTGGCTCTGGTAGAGCTTGAACTGGGACGAAATGGCCAGGTGAGAGTAGAAAAAAAATCGCCCCAACATGAGGCTGAGTTACTGCTGCCACATCAACGCTCGTGATTTGAGGGTCGTGACAACAAACCGACAAAATCGATAACTAAACATAGTTGGTCATGAGCGGTAGAACATAATTTGTCAAGTCATAAAAACACATTTAACTGAAATGGAGAAGCAGAGAGAAATCAGTCAGACCTTCTGCACAGTATGGGAACACTTTATTTCACACTACACTACTGGTCTTGTGACATACAGAAAGTTATTCCTTCATATGATTTCTCATTTGCTTGTGGAGGAGACACCCGCCGCGTTAACAAATTTCTCCTCTTTGTGTCCTCACTTCCTGATTTGGATGGTCAGTACGTCCTGTGGACTGACACAGCGGTTAGCAGTTTCACAATGATGACTAAGCTCTGTGGTGCAGCTAACATGCTCTGTTGTAAAATCTCAATAATGTATTCATTTCAGTATTTTAGCAAACCACATGTTTGGGTACGTTACCGTACTATGACGCGGTTTGTTACTTTAATGCAAATTGTTTTCGATGGACAGTGCAGCTGGATTGAAAATATTCATAGAAGCGCAACTGAGAGGACTCCATTGATGCATGGGAGTCACTGGAAAGTCAGTGTTAAGCAGTAAGGGGTACTGGCAGCCGCTGTGAGCCAGTTACTCCCAGCGAGATTTAGTTATAGTCATTGGGAGTCACTATATAGTCAGTGTTTCAGTGATGGTTACAGGGAGTCAGTTCGGGGGGGTCACTAGGAGTCGGTGACGCGGTTTTAATGGATGTCACTGGGAGTCCGTGGCAGGGTGGGTTTTTTTTTACTGGGAATCGGTGGCGGGGTTTGGGGGGTCACTGGGAGTCGGTGCCAGGGTGTTTTTTTTTTTTTTCTTTTACTGGGAATTGGTGGCTGGGTTTGGGGGGTAGCTGGGAGCCGGTGGCAGGGTGGGTTTTTTTTTTTTTTTTTTTTTTTACTGGGAATCGGTGGCAGGGTCTGAGGGGTCACTGGGAGTCGGTGGCGGGGTGTGGGGGGGAGTTCACTGGGAGCCAGTTGGAATCAGTTCGGGTCACTGCGGGAAACTGGGAGTCAGTGGGAGCGACAAGTGCTGCATGACCGGTTAAATTCGTGGACTGCTGATCTGCTTGCCCTCTTTCAAAAAGCACCAGCTGCCCCTGGCACTGCTATGAGAAATGTTTGCATGGGACTACATTTTTTAGATTGCTTAGGAAAACACATGCAGGAAGTTTACTCACGACTCAGACCACTACTGTTTCCTCTTGGCTGCTTTTGCATCACAACATTCACCTCAGAATGAGTACACTTCCTGTGCAAGATGGTCTAGCTTAATTTTCTGTTCCAGGGAGTAGGGTGGTAGAGAGAGTTGAATAAGACTTTTTTTTGACTTTTTCTTTTTTTTCTTACCTGCTGAGACCTCCCTGCCCCCCATTTCCTTCCAGCTGCTGTGGTTTAACTAGTCTAGTGAGCATTAACAAAGACTGATTTGATAATTTATTCTCTCACTTCCTCTTCTCTTCTGCTTAGGCATCATTTAGGATTTGCTTGTACTTGTGGAGTATATTTGTAAATAAAATAGAGCCTTGACCTTGACCCATGACCCTGTCGCTGGTTCAGCAATACCTGACCACTCCAGACTGAGAATAAACATCCCACAAGAGCTGCAGGTTTGGAGTTGCCCTGACCCAGTCGGCTAGCTGTTACAATTTGGCCCTTGCCACAGTAGGTACAGTTACGATATCTCATTACAGTGTCACCTGGAAGTGGGTGGGATATATATTAGACAGCAAGTGAACCCATTAATTTCTGAAGTTAATGTGTTGGAAACGGAGAAAATGGGCAAACGTAAGTATTTGTGCGACTTTGACCACGGCCAAACTGTAATGGCTAGACGACCGGGTCAGAGCAAGTCCAATACCGCAGCTCTTGTGGGACAGTCCTTAGGAAGGAAAACCCGGTGAATATAGAAGAGTATAATACAGTCGGTCTCATTTAGAGGTGTCCTTCTTATTTGTAGATATTATGGTAAAATCATTTAGTTCATTGGGAAATGCTAATGTACTTAACTTTTTCGGAAACTCAGTAAAGCAAAATCGTTAGTGGTCTGTACAGTTCCTCTTTTATTTTCACACATCTTGGTGCTCCTTCCGGTGTAGCAGGGCCTTTCTATTTAATATATATATACAGTGAAACCTCGGATTACGAGCTTAATTCGTTCAGGAAGTGGGCTCGTATTCCAAAACACTCGTATCAAATTTAATTTTCCCATAGGAAATAATGGAAACTTAAATTATTCGTTCTACAGCCCAAAAAAATAAATACATAAATATAATTAATACAAAATATAAAGTAAAAATAAAACAAATTAACCTGTACTTTACCTTAAAAAAATGTAAAATTAAACCCCGACAGATAAGGGTTTTCGTTTGTGCATGCAGAGTGTATGTGTGTAAAATGTGCGCGCGCACACACACACATTAACGGATAGACCGTTTTTAAAACCATTTAAAAATTAGCAAGGAACATTCCTAGTCACACTCACGTGAGCGCATACTAACAGGATCACTGCTGTAAGTAAAACAACAACAACAAAAAACAAATTAAACAGCTCCTCACCTTTGAAAACAATCGCGACAGAGAGAAGTTTGTGTGTTTATTTGGCAACCTGAGAGGAGGGGGGATGAAGGGGGGCTCGCTCGCGTTTACGGCCCCCCTTCTCTCAGGTTGCCAAACAAACACACAAACTCGCTGCCTTACACAGACACAAACGCGCACGCAAAAACCCTGCAGGCACTAAGACCCAGCAGGGGAGACGATAGGTCTCGGCTTTACAGCTCCCCTTCTCTCAGGTTGCCAAATAAACACACAAACTCTTCTCTGTCGCGGCTGTTTTCAAAGGTGAGGAGCTGTTTAATTTTTGTTGTTGTTCTTGTTGTTGTTGTTTTACTTACAGCAGTGATCCCGTTAGTATGCACTCACGCGAGTGTGACTAGCGCTGTTCCTTGCTAATTTTTAAACGGTTTTAAAAACGGTCTCTCCGTTAATGTGTGTGTGTGTGTGCGCGCACACGCACATCTCTCTCACACACACACACACACACACACAGCGCGTGTGTGTATTCACCCAGCAGGAGAGACGATTACCTACAATTCTGCTGCAAGAGAGAGAAAAACCGTTGGCTCACTTGTGATGACGTAACGCTCGTTGTTAAAACAAGAAGCGCATGCGTGAAACATGATACTCGGTGCTCGTTAACTAAGACAATGCTCGTTTTTCAAGTAAAAATTTATTAAAAATTGTTGCTTGTCTTGCAAAACACTCGTAAACCACGTTACTCGTAATCCGAGGTTCCACTGTATATATATATATATATATATATATATATATATATATATATAAAATTTTTTTACAATATGCTATAAATCCAATATGATATTAAATATAGACTGGCAAAGTCCACCAAGTATCTATGTATAGACTGAAATCTATAACCACTGATGTGAACTACCACAATATACTTACAGTTTAATGTTGAACATCTACAAGCTCATCTGATCATACGGTTTTTCTCTTTTTTTTTCTTCTCACTCTCTCGTTTAAAGTTTTAATAAGACAGTAATTTTACAGTGATATGAACAGCTTCAGTTTCACGAGGAAAACTGTGAAGACATTGTGTATGACTGTGTATCTGACAAATAAAATTTGAATTTGAATTTTGATAAAAGTTCCCAGCATTACAGCGATTCCTGGTAGAGCGAGTTACACACACACACACACACACACACACACACACAAAAAAAATGGCAAGAGATTTCTAGAATGGATTTTAAAATAACAGACACTCCCTGTAGTCTTAATGAGGCTTCAGTCCGATTCTGCTGAGTCACAGCCACAATTTTGATGATCATGCTGATGCTGTTTTGATCCCTTTGCAGCATTTTTCCTCCGTAATGCTGGAGGAGCCATTACAGGAAACTGGGATGCATTAGCAGCATTAGCGCCCATCAAGTATCCAAGTTTTGTTTCCATTTTTTCCTCCCCCCTCCTTATCTGCACATTTAGAATTCTTTTTTTTTTTTTATTATTATTATTATCATCATCGTGATGTCTGTGAGACAACAGACACAGAGCAAAGCTCAGATTGAGTCCTTTTATTTTTTTAAATTAATGAATAGTCTTGTTTCTAGATAGCAGCTTTAGTGCTAAAAAAGGGGATTTGAGTCTAATGCTTCAAAAATAGCTATTTTCTGTTTATAGGGAAAAAAACCCCTCCCTGTTTATAAAATTACTGATGTAACGTTTTAACACGTAATTCCTTACATGTAGATCTATTTAGAGTTGGGGAACACACCTGCTTAATTTTATTTTCTGAACTACAAAATACATGTCGGCCAAATCTGATTTTTAGGCCTGTGTGAACACACAAATGTTTATCAAATCAAATCAGATCTGTATCACTGTCGTACGTGATCCTAGATCATATACTGTGGGTGTATATATATATATATATATATATATATATATTTATATATATATATATATATATATATATATATATATATATATATCTCACACACACAGTATATGGGTCGCCACAGTGGAATACCCAGTCCGCACAACAACTTGGCACAGGTTTTACGCCGGTTGCCCTTCCTGACCCAACCCTCCCATTTATCCGGGCTTGGGACCGGCACTGCATCCAGTGGCTGGGGGGTTTGGGCACTGGCTGGGAATCGAACCTGGGCCTTCCGCATGGCAGGCGAAACACACACACACACACACACATATATGTGTATATATATTATATACAGTATATATAGTGGGGCAAAAAAGTATTTAGTCAGCCATAAAGATCTCGACCACATAGAAATTCTTTGGAGGGAGTTGAAAGTCTGTGTTGCCCAGCGACAGCCCAAAAACATCTACAAGAACGGGCCAAAATACCAGCAACAGTGTGTGAAAACCTTGTGAAGACTTACAGAAAACGTTTGACCTCCGTCATTGCCAACAAAGGGTTTATAACAAAGTATTAAGATGAAATTTTGTTATTGACCAAATACTTATTTTCCACCATAATTTGCAAATAAATTCTTTACAAATCCTACAATGGGATTTTCTGGATTTTTTTTCTTATTATTTTGTCTCTCATAGTTGAGGTATACCTATGAAGAAAATTACCGGCCTCTCTCATGTTTTTAAGTGGGAGAACTTGCACAATTGGTGGCTGACTAAATACTTTTTAGCCCCACTGTGTGTGAGTTTGTGTGTTCAGAATATAGCCTTCAGATCAGAATTTATGTGATCGATTGCCCCAGTTGCATGTGCAGAGTGCTGAAGTCTTCAGTCAGCACCGACAGCGCACAGATTTTATAGCAGTGCTAGCAACAGCTGCTAAAGCTTTCTTCCTTCTTTTTCGAACGCCATACAGCCGACTGACTGCCCGCGGTTCGCCAGAGCGAAATCCCAAGAGTGTTTTTGCAGCTGTTGTTTTAAAATAAACGAGTGATCGCACAAGTTTGACTTGTTTAATCCAGTGGATGTGAGCAAAGGGCGTATAGACGTTCACATACCTGCCACTTCACAGGACGGCCGTGTCAACGTCAGATAAAGTCAGATAAACATTTGTAGTTATGAATGTAAACCGTCATGACGTACAATACTGACAGGACAAAAAAAATTAATCTGAATTAAACAAAGTGGGTTGTAATGTGAACATAGCCAGCGGGTTTTAATTTATGTCTAAGCCTCTGCTTTTAGCCTGACACAAGGACTCCTTACCCTGAAGTCAGGGGTTCAAAAACAGGAAATGTCGACTGTCAAATGTAGGCATGAATTCAAAAGACAATTTGACAACAAAAATAGTGAAGACTTTTATATAGTTGAGAAGATGTGTGTATGTAATAGGAGATGTGCATGTTTTATTATGGCGCTTGATGGGTTTTTGCAAATGCAATTGACAACACCGTTCCTGGAGAAACTGTTCCAGAACACCCGAGCTTTTAGTCTTAAAATAACTACTGACTGCTGCTGTTGTTAAATAAAACCTAATACCGTACATGTTCTTTCATACTTAAAAAATAAATAAATAAATCAATGTTTCCAAATGTCCCAAAATGTTTGACTGGTCCTGTGTCTGTCTGTCTGTCTGTCTATGGATTTCTCTCTCTCTCACTCTCGATCTCTCTCTTAAATTCAGATTTAAAAAATGTTATTTGTCACATACACAGCCATATACAGTGTGATACACAGCGAAATGCTTACATGACTGTTTATGACCTTGAAAGTAAATGCTACAGGTATAGTAAATCTGGAGATGTGTGTGCAGTGACGTTGGTGATGCGGTTATTAATATTAAATTAATATAATGTACATTATACTATTTTTCTTTTCCTGAACTGTGGATACATTTTACTGTGTGTGTGTGTGTGTGTGGGGGGGGGGAGACAGAGAGAGAGAGAGAGAGAGAGATAGATAGATACAAAAGATCGGTCAAAAGTTTGGGATCACTTAGAAATTTTATTGTCTTCCATGGAGAAACACCTGAAATTAGTCTCAATAGAAAATATAGCAAAAGAACAAGGCATGCTGACGTTGTCAAGATTGTGATGAACGTGTTCTTCAAACTTTGCCTTCATCCAAAACAAATACAAAAACAAACACCACCTTTTGCAGCAATTACAGCCTGACAGAGCGCAGTCAATTTCAGCTGTCAATTCTTCAAGATAATCTGTTGATCTCACTCCGTGCTTCCTGGAGCATCTTCCCACAAGATGGATCGGCTTGATGGAGTCTTCCTCCGCACCACACGGTCACGCTGATCCCACAGCAGCTAAACAGGGTTCAGATCCGGAGAGTGTGCTGACCGCTCCATTACATTTAGATTTCACTCAGGAAAACTTTAGTTGTTAAAGTTGTTGTTGAAATTGTTTTTGAATTGCATGAATTTTTTTTTTCTTGGAAAACAAAGAAATTCGCAAGTAGTGGAGATGTATGTAAATATATAGATTAGTACTGTGGGCTAGAACCTTTAGGGTCGATGGTTTGATATGTTTATTTAGTATTCTTTTTATCTTATTATTTTTTAAGTAGACAGAAAAAAAAAAATCTGCTGCTTATTTGAATGTTCAATGGTGGGTAAATGGTTAAAGGAATTGATTAAAGATCTTCAAATGTCAAAAAACTCTCTTTTTCTCTCTGTCTTTCTAAGGACTCGGAGTTTGTTTGCGTGGAGTTTGATGAACTGAAGATTAACCACGTGCTAAAGAAGATGTCAGAAATTCAAGAAAGCATTGACAGCATTGTGCACCACAGCTAGAGCGAGAGGGAAAGTGCAAAATTAGAAACAAAAATCAGAAAATGCATTACTTTACATTGCTTATTTACATTCCATCATGGAGCTGTAAAGAACATTTGTAACGTGAGTAGCGCTTCCTCTGAGACGCTCTGCAGCGGACACCTCTGTTTCTCTTGGTAGCTCGTTCCATTAAGCGTCTCTCATATCTCCTTCAAAGTTCCCGTGTGTGTTTTTGGAGCTTAGATTCTTTTTCTGACATTTGGTTGAATCAAATTGGCATTTATATGAAAAAAAAATTATAATGCATGCAGTTGCTGTGATGTAAATATTTAATACCAGCGTGTGCCAAGAACAAACGAGCAAAAGGCTACAGCTTCCAAAAAACATAAACTCCATCAAATATTTACCAGCAGTGCTGCCTCAGTGAATAGACTGCCGGGCTCCAGTAACACACAGTAACTCTGTGTTCCTTAAGTATTTTGTCAGAAATGAACTGATAAAATAAAGAAAAAAAATGTATGAATAAACAGCGACCTTTACATGTTACTGTAAAAGTGAAAGGAATGTGATACACAATGTGTATGAAATAGTAAATAAAGTGTTAAATACATTTTGAAAATTGCATGTAATAAAGTAAATATATGTAAATATTTATTTTATTATTGCTAAAGGTGGACTGTTTAATTTAGTATTATTCTCCATAAACCATCAGGAGTAAAGGCTAGCTAGCAATGGCTAAGTGCTAAGTCAAAAAGTCATGAAAATAAAAAAAAATAATGAAATTTAAAAAAGTTGCTAACTTTTATTTACTGATGACTTTCTTGTTATAATGGCCTTTGTTTGGTTAAAAAAAGAATGTGATGCACAAGGTGTCCAATTTGAAAGACTTAAAAACTGTTAAATAATTGTTTAGAAATTCATATATGATGAAGTTTACTACTAAAATATAAGTAAAGTTACAAAACCAGGCATGAGCTTACACACCTGCTAACATCGTAGCTAGCTAGCAAACTGAAAGGAAAGAAACGTGATGCAAGTTACACTCCTTTAAAAAAAAAAAAGGCAGTTTGACAAAAACATGTTAAAATGTGTTGGCTCAAGCGGTTATGGCTGTGGGTTACTGATCAGAAGGTTGGGAGTTCAATGTGCCAATTTGCCACTGTTGAGCTCTTCAGGAAAGCTGTGTCCTGGCTGACCCCAGCTTCCTAACTGAGATTTGCAAAAAATTAAATTCACTGGGCTGTAAATTACAAATAATTAAGCTTTTTTTGTGAGAGCTAGTTAGCAAAGACAGACTCTAAGTTTAATGAGAAGCATGTGTATGAATCACGAAATTGCGAAATGAGAAATGAACTTACATGAACAAGTTATAGCTAATCAAAGCTTAACTTGTTAAATATTTGTTGCAAGAAATGGTGTTTAAGAGTATGAGTGTGTGTGTATGTGTGTGTGCCCTGCGATGGATTGCCACCCCCCCACTCTACACTCCTAACACTACTAGATTTGGCTTGCAATAGTATTGTTTTTTTTTACATATGTCTTGGGTAAGGTTATACAATATATCATATATATATATATATATATATATATATATCATATATATATATATATATATATATATATATATATATATATTGTATTTTAGTAACTTATTTTATTATATACCCATATATATATATCATAATTTACATATATCATATTATATAAACTACCATTCATTCTTTTTTTTTTGTGATTTATTTTCTACATTCTACAACAATACTGGGGATTTCAAAACTATAAAATAACACATATGGAATTAGGTAATTACGTAACAACAACAAAAACAACAGTTAGTTGTTATTTTAAGACACAGAGGTCAGCCTTTCTGTAATAGTTCTTGCAAGAACAGTATTGTGCAAAATCCGTCAAGCACCATAATAAAACTGGCTCTCATGAAGACCATCCCAGGAGGGCGAGACCAAAACCTACCTCTGCCACAGACGAGAAGTTCATTTAGAGTTATCAGCCTGAAAAATGACCAATTAACAGCACCTCAGATTAGAGGCGTTATGAAGTCTTTACAGAGCAGAAGTAGCAGAAACATCTCACCATTAACTGTTCAAAGGAGATTAATGCATTTTTTGGATGCCTTCAGCATTCCTTTACAATGTAGAAATAAATAAAAATCAGGAACCATCATGGAGTTAGAAAGTGACCCCAAACTTTTGAACGGTTTGGTACATTATATTATATAATATATCATCATATCATATTATGTTATATTTTGTATAGGTTCAATTCCTAGCCAGGTTCGAATCCCACTCTGTGTGCGTGGAGTTTGCATGTTCTCCCCGTGCATGGTGGGTTTCCTTTGGGTACTCCGGTTTCCTCCCACAAGTCCAAAGACATGCAGATTAGGCTATTATAGTATATCATATATCATTATATTATATCATATATCATTATATTATATTATAAATTACATTTTATCTTATTTTATACAAAATATTTGTGATATATTCCATATCATATTTCACAAATATCATATATATTATTTTACATTATAACATCTATCATATCATATCTATTATATAATATATTATATTATATATAAAATTGTATCTTATTTTATATATATACCATATCATATTTCACATATACACAGTATATATGATACTGTATATATACAGTATATATGTGTATATATTTCATTTTAACATTTATATATATTATATTATATTATATTATAAATAAATTTTATTTTTTATATACCATATCATATTTCACAAATATCATATATATTATTTTACATTATAACATCTATCATATCATATCTATTATATAATATATTATATTATATATTAAATTGTATCTTATCTTATATATATACCATATCATATTTCACATATACACAGTATATATGATACTGAATATATACAGTATATATGTGTATATATTTCATTTTAACATTTATATATATTATATTATATTATAAATAAAATTTATTTTTTATATACCATATTATATTTCACAAATATCATATATATGATACTGTATATATGATAGTGTATATACAGTATATATATATATATATATATATATATATATATATATATATATATACTGTGTATTATATTTCATTATAACATTTATCATATATCTATTCTATTATATTATATTATATTATATTATATTAGACTACTTTCAAATTCTCAGGTATGTCTAAATTGAGCCTTTTATCTGTTACTTCCGCCTACGCGGTGTGGGCGTGACCTAACCTCCCCTAAACCCCGCCCACCCCTGCGTGTAGTCTATTGTGCTGGACTCTACAGTTCGGTGCGGTAGTGCGCGGGGTGCAGGGCGCGTGACGGCTTTAACTCAAGCACGCGTTCATTTCTTAACAATGCGCGCGGTTAGGTTTCCCCGAGCGAACAGGTTCCCCTGGAGGAGAAGTGTGAGCTTTTAAAACCGACCCGCTAAACAGAATGAGGAGAATATTAACTCGGTAAAATAACAATAGTTAATAATGATTTATAGTAATAATAATAATAAATAATAATAATAATAAGAGAGAGAGTGATCCGGGGGAAGAACCCATGATGTTCTGAGGAAGGACGAGACTGGAGACTGGGAGGAGAAAAGAGAAAGGAAAGACTAAGGTGAGTAGGTGATGATTTCACCCTAAACACACTCCACCTGTAAACACACACACATGGGGAGGACATCAGGCTTTGATGGTGCAGCCTGGCGTCATGGCAACATTGTAACTCATGATGTAGAGAGAAAACACACCTGCGGTCCAGGTGAGAGGGAAATCCAGAGCTGATGCTTGTTAGATCTCAGAGCTCGTTAGAGAGAGAAAGAGAGAGAGAGAGTGAATGGAAATCCTCCTCTGTGGAGTATACACACATTCAGCGTCATAAGAGAGGAGTAACAGGTGCATTGTTTAACATCCTCACTCTCACTTATCGTCTATATCCTGTGTACAGTGTCGCGCGGGGGTGTTGCATCCTATCCCAGGAGACCTGGGGCACAAGACGGGGGGCGGGGGATGGGGGGGTGTTGCATCCTATCCCAGGAGACCTAGGGCACACCCTGGACGGGCTGTCAATTTGTCACAGGGTGCACACACACACACACACACGTGACGGGCTAATCTGCATGTCTTTGGACTGCCGGAGGAAATTCACCACGCACAGGCACAGAGGTGGGAATCGAACCTGGACCCTGGTGGCGCAAGGCGCTAAAACACAGCTAAGCCATCGTGCTGCCACTGTTTGACATCCTCTGTTTTCTTATTTCATAAGTGACGATCCCCTGGTCTGTACATTCACAACTGATTGATTGATCGATTGATTGATTGGGTGTCCCACATTTTTGTCCGAGTGCATCAATGCTTTTCATTAGATCTTCCGCATCCTGGGTCGTTAGTCGCTTGTCGGTCTAAGTCTCATGGGATTTTCGCTTTGCATCAGTCACAGAACGTCCTTCTATTTGATTTGTAATTATTATTATGGGCCAAGCATTATAATGTCAGCACGATGACGAGATGACTATAAATAATTAAAGAATTCTTTTGATTGTGTAAAGCTACCTTGTGACAATGACAATTGGTAAAAGAGCTATACAAATAAAATTAAATTGAAATTGAATTGATTTTAAATGGTTGAAGGTCTTAACATACCCAAAAGGCATGGTGCTTGGGCCCGATCATTGTGCTTGCAAATATATTTATTATATTTCCGGATGCACCAGAAAGAAACAGCCAGTTGTGACAAAGCCTTTAACGTGTGCCGTACTCAGTGACTTGCAACTATATTTATTATTTGATTAACCAAATAAAGTGCAGCTCAAAAAAGCATTTTGCAAATTAGTTAAGTTCAGCCTGTATTACACTTGCACATAACTGCACAGTGAAATTCTTTATCCTTTGCTTATCCCATCTTTTTGGTGTTAGAGTGCAGGATCAGTCGTTATACGGCGCCTCAGGAGCAGACAGGGCTAAGGGCCTTGTTCAAGAGCCCAACAGGGGCAACCCGGCGGAGCAGGGGCTCGAACCGCCAACCGTCTCATCAGCAACTCGGAGCCTTAACACACTGAGCCACCACTGTACCTTAAAAAAAAAAACATTTGGTTATTCATAAATGACAAAAAAAAAGAGCATAACTGTTCGTGTGTGTTTGTTCGGAGTCAGGGAGGGAAAGCCTAGCCTGGTCTTTTTTTTTTCAGTTTGTCCTGAGCATGTGACCATTGTCGCTTGCGAAGCGACACACTTGACATCTCCAGGGTCTGGGTTTGATTCTGTGTGCATGGATTTTGCATGTTCTCTACCTTCTTGGTGGGTTTCCTCCTGGTACTCCGGTTTCCTCCCTCATTCCAAAGATACGCAGGTTAGGCTGATTGTCAGTCCCAAATTGCCCGTAGAGTGTAAATGCACGTGTGAATGTTGAACAGAGGTCCTATCACAGTCGTAGAAATGGTGGTCATCATCACTGGCCTCCACGGTCTCTAGTTGGACTACAGAGGTTCCTCGATAGATGGATTGATGGATGGATGGAGCCCACAGTAGCGTCACGTTCCCAGTTCCTTCTTCTTGGTTTACAGGAATGAAACCCGGTGGGGTTCCCTAATGTTGTAGGTTCTCTGCCTTGAGGTTAGACATGTTGTGTCTCCTGAGCTGCTTTTATGCTCATCAGGGTTGAAAAGAACTTGTGATTGGATTTTTTTCTCTTGCTTTATTTGTAGACCTTTGTGTGTGAAAAACCAAAGGAGATCAGCAACAAACATTAAACGATCAAAGTCACTGAGATTGCTTTTCCATTCTTGACTGTTTTCGCATGGTTGCTCTGATGAGCCTTCATGAACTAATGGGAGATTTGCTAAAAGGAACACCTGAACATTTATTATTTTTTGAATTGGGGACATAATTGATTTATGAGTTGATTGTACGAAGGTTGATTTTTACACACCAGACCGTGCAGGATAATATGAGGACCAGCATGGAGGACCAGTTGTGAGCTTGTGGCACTGCAAATCCTATAGACCTGAAGATCCTTCTGTGTGTTTCTTAGGTAGCCTGGGAAAGTCGTGCATTAAGCCTACGTATGCTTTTTTGTATGAGATAACGTGGAGCTAGAACTGTTACCGACATTCAAGGACAATAAAAAGTCTTCCTGATGGGCCGTAAATAAATGGAGTGCAAAGTACAAAGATAAAGGGTTTATAACTGTTGGTATAAATGTACCAGTAAAGTTAAGGCCATCCTGTCTTTTATAGATTAAAAAAAAAAAAACTTTAGTGGAAGATTTAATTTTGGCATCGACATGGTTATTTGCTGTAAACCCCTGTTCAGCAGGGTGCAACAAAACCACCAGAAGTTACAGGATGTATGAAGCAGAAGCAGAACACGGTCTGATTACTTTCTTATCCAGTCTGCGGATTCATGCAGCCTGAGACAGACAGACAGTCATGTCTGGTGATCACAGCCAGGATTTGGTCTCCGTTTGCGCTGATATTTTGTGTGTCAGCATTAATCGAGAAGCCACATCTGAGGATCAAAATAACTTTTGCAGAACAAATGACACAAATGGGAAAGTGACCGACATGACGTTTATTGATAAGTGTTTGGTCTTCAGTGGGACTTACAAAAAGATCTAGAGGAACATGGCATTCCTCGACACTGTTGTTCCATGTCTGTACCATCGACTTTTGCCCCCATATCTAATATGAGCAAGGAGCTTCTTTATGCACTTAAAATATCCTGCACATTTCTGTCAAACACTGACATAAGTGAGACAGTCGCTGTTATTTCAGTCAGCATCACGAGTGTGTTATGTTAGGTCATGCCTGAATAGCGGGCGTCATTACTTGTTGAGCAACAGCAGAAAAAGGGAAATCATTTGCTTAGAAAATGTCTTCAAACCCACGAGCACAAGTGAATTATAAAAACACACACACCAGATATGCATGACTTTTTTTTTTTTTTTAACAGACACAGCCGTAATGTAATGTCGGACATGAACCAGTGAACCGTTTCCTCGTATCACTCCACGATGATCACCTTAGCTCCAATAATGATGATGTCATAAAATGCACATTCACAACAACTTACTGAAGATGGATGATTTTCTTTCTTCTTCTTGTAATCATTATTTTTTACATTTTATACTATAATTTAATAAATAAATAAATACTTTCAATTAAAGCTCAGTTAAAATATAAAGTATGACCGTCCTTTCTGCACTTGGGATTATAATCCCGTGGACGTTGGCTCAAAGCAGCTTTACAGAAATGTATACACTCAGGATGATCATTTTGAAAAGTAGGAAAAGATTTAAAAAGGAAGAAACGTTGACTGAAATGGAAACCCATCTATCTATGGGTGACGACAGAATGACGACAGCGTGACTCTTCAAAAAGTGTCAGACATGGTCAAAAGTGAAGTTGTATACCGGGAAATGTGTTTCAAGTAACATAAAGTTCTCTTTGTTGTTGAGGTTAACAATTATTAACTGATGGAAACTCACAGAACTGTTCATGTGATCATTTCGGCCCCAAAACTATCAGAGCATTGCAGTCTCGACCTGTCATAGTGAAACTATTTGTGGCTTGATGTGCGTACGTGCGTGTGTGTGTGTGTGTGTGCGCGCGCACGAATGCATATACTGTAGAAGGGGGACAATAATAAAATGTATACACATAATCAACTCTTGTTATTGATTGTTATTTATATTTTTAAAACGTGAATTGAATTTAAAGATGTCAGTAGTCGCACAATCGCGATCATGTGACCACCGGAAGAGAGGGGTTTATTTTCCATGTTGAAGTGTTTTCCATGAAACTTTTTGGGCCCCTCTGTCTGTGTGTCTGTCTGTGTGTCTGTCTGTCTGTGTGTCTGTCTGTCTGTCTGTCTGTCTGTCTGTGTGTCTGTCTGTCTGTTAGGGCTGTGCGATATGGACAAAAAAAACCTATCACGATTTTCTTGAACAATATTGTGATTTCGATTTTAATCTGTGTAATTCGACACACAGACATGTTTTACAGTGTAAATGTGAAACACTTTTCCAAAGGAAAACAAATAGATCTTCATCAAAGACCTGTAACATGTCTCTAAAACAGACATAAGGCAAAAAAAATCCCCTAGTAAAGCTGTAAAAAATGTCTCTAGAATAGACCTACGGCAAAAAGTGTGTGTGTGTTAGGGCTGTAGCTGACTTAAAGTATCAAAAAAACTAAAGGACTATTAGGAACACCATACTAATACGGTGTTTGACCCCCTTTCGCCTTCAGAACTGCCGTAATTCTACATGGCATTGATTTAACAAGGTGCTGAAAGCATTCTTTAGAAATGTTGGCCCATATTGATAGGATAGCATCTTGCAGTTGATGGAGATTTGTGGGATGCACATCCAGGGCACGAAGCTTCCGTTCCACCACATCCCAAAGATGCTCTATTGGGCTGAGATCTGGTGACTGTGGGGGCCGTTTTAGTACAGTGAACTCATTGTCATGTTCAAGAAACCAATTTGAAATGATTGGAGCTTTGTGACATGGTGCATTATCCTGCTGGAAGTAGCCATTAGAGGATGGGTACATGGTGGTCATAAAGGGATGGACATGGTCAGAAACAATGCTCAGGTTGCCCGTGGCATTTAAACGATGCCCAGTTGGCACTAAGGGGCCTAAAGTGTGCCAAGAAAACATCCCCCACACCATTACACCACCACCACCAGCCTGCACAGTGGTAACAAGGCATGATGGATCCATGTTCTCATTCTGTTTACGCCAAATTCTGACTCTACCATTTGAATGTCTCAACAGAAATCGAGACTCATCAGACCAGGCAACATTTTTCCAGTCTTCAACTGTGCAATTTTGGTGAGCTTGTGCAAATTGTAGCCTCTTTTTTCTATTTGTAGTGGAGATGAGTGGTACCCGGTGGGGTCTTCTGCTGTTGTAGCCCATCCGCCTCAAGGTTGTGCGTGTTGTGGCTTCACAAATGCTTTGCTGCATACCTCGGTTGTAACGAGTGGTTATTTCAGTCAAAGTTGCTCTTTTATCAGCTTGAATCATTTGGCCCATTCTTCTCTGACCTCTAGCATCAACAAGGCATTTTCGCCCACAGGACTGCCGCATACTGGATGTTTTTCCATTTTCACACCATTCTTTGTAAACCCTAGAAATAGTTGTGCGTGAAAATCCCAGTAACTGAGCAGATTGTGAAATACTCAGACCGGCCCGTCTGGCACCAACAACCATGCCACGATCAAGATGGCTTAAGTCACCTTTCTTTCCCATTCTGACATTCAGTTTGGAGTTCAGGAGTTTGGCTCGACCAGGACCACACCCCTAAATGCATTGAAGCAACTGCCATGTGATTGGTTGATTAGATAATTGCATTAATGGGAAATTAAACAGGTGTTCCTAATAATCCTTAAGTGAGTGTAAATTCATAGGTTTATGATTTACAAATTACATCAAACAAATTTGATTATAAAATAATCAATATAAAAAAGTCATGTTGTACAAGGTAAAAATATATAAACTATATATATTTTTATATACATGTATTTTTTTATATTGCTTGTTTTATAATAAAAATCGTTTTGTTATTTTCATCATAAACAATATTCATTTAGTGTAAACATCTTTGTATTACATGACAAACCCCTGCAAAATATATGTGAGAATTATTATTACATGTCTTTATTTTCTATTCATTAATTTTCTATTAATTTGTCACGTGCCTAGGGTTAATTATAATAGTATTAATATATTTGATGATAATAATTTCCAGTTTTCAACTCCTGGGATTTGCATAAAAATGGAAAAGAGCGAGTGTGACAAAGTTACCAGAAGAACTCATATTCTCCAGCAGGCTCAGTAAAACCTAACAGCTGTTTTTCTTATAAAACTGCACAAATCTGTGTCTAAAACTCCTGATTTAAAGCAACGAGTTTTCACTCCAAATATTGACTGTTTATTTTATTACTCTTTATAGAAGTTTCCTTTATGCAGAAATGTTTTTAAAAGCATCTTATGCTTATGACATATTTTTGTACGTGCCTAAGACTTTTACACAGAACTATAAGTAAAACAGTTGTTAGGTTTTACTGATCTTGCTGGAGAATGAGTTCTTCTGGTAACTTTGTCACACTCGCTCTTTTCTATTTTTATGCAAATCCCAGGAGCGTACGTTAGGTTTTTTGTTTCCATCTGAAAACTGGTCTGTCTTGTACTATCTTTTTTTCTTTGCAGCCATCCATATATTCTCATGTAATGTTATTTATTTATTTTTAACTAAATGATTTTGCACATAATTATGCAGACATGATAAACCTATATAACAAAATTGATACAGCATATAATATGGTGCCTAAGACTTTTGCACAGCATTGTGTATGTATATGTGTGTGTATATACAGTGTGTGTGTGTATGTATGTTTGTATATATATATATATATATATGTGTATATATGTGTGTGTGTGTTGAATGTGTACATATTTGTGTGTGCACACATGTATACATGATGTATGTGTGTGTGCACATATATAATGTAAGTGTGTATTAATATATACACACACATACATATGTTCCTGGATACGACCGCACCTCAGCCAGGGTCATTTCCTGACGTACCACTTTCTCGTACTTATAGCTAAATTTTCATTTTCATTCAACTTTCTTAAAACACTGTAAGGCCATGGAAACAACATTTCGCTGATATGTCTTGGCGTTATTTCACTCTTTGTCAAAGATAACAGATAACCTTATCTGATCGTTTTATAAGCTGTCCTTAAAGGTTACTCAGGAAATGAATGTAAAATGCGGTAACAGAAAATCTCGTATTTCAGTAATGTCATATTTAGTGATTAACGAAGACACAAAGTGTAAAAACACATCAGCAGAGGAGTCATTTCAGCATGTAGCCGATCTCAAGCTGTACCCTTGATGTTGATGAATATGTCCAGCCAGTTGTAAAGGGGGGACTAGAATACCCAATATCAAAAGTGAAAGGAAAGAAGGAGAAAATATGTTATAGGTCTGATTTAAACAGAATGAAAGACTTAAAAGGGAACTACAGGGAGCAAAGCACAAGACAAGAAAGATGCAGAGAATTTTTTTCTTTTCTTTTTATCTCTCAGCAAAAATAACAAACTGCAAAAACTTTACAAATGCAAAAGAGCAAGCAGTCATTCTTGATTTTGAAGTTACATTTATAGTTTGAACTTAATTAGCCTTTGACTGTAAACGCAGGACTTCTATATGGTGTAAGTGATTTATGTCAGTTGCAGTAATTAGAGATGAGCAAAGTACACAATTCCTGTACATGTAAACTTTTCTGATGTAAAGTCTGAACTTTCCCATGCTGCTATGCCCAAGCAAACATTTTTTCCACACATTCATTTTACAGCTTGACAGTGCAGTAACAAAGATTATAACTCGGGTTTAACCCTGTTGTGTAATCACATTTACACCGGAATGTAATTTCCAAGAATTTTTTTTTGTGGACTGAATTTGTAACCATCTGTTAGAGTGCAACCCTATGACCTTTATAAATGCTCTACAAAGTTGTCTGGTAATATTTAAGGAATCATTGGTCCTTTTAGCTTTGTTTGTCAGTATTTGAGAAAAATAATCTCTCTTTCTCTCTCTCTCTCTCTCTCTCTCTCTCTCTCTATATATATATATATATATATATATATATATATATATATATATATGTATGTATGTATGTATGTACGTATATATAGAAAAAGTGACATTCATATATTCCTATCAATTAATTTACCGATTTGAAATGTATACCAACACAGATTCTATTATATGTGGGTAATATATACAGTATATATAACCAACAATATAAATAACAAATTGTTGTTTACACTTCTTAACATATTCAACACATTCAATGTTTAAAATAGAAAAAAAAAAGAATAAATATGATAAGATTTACATAACACTAAAATTAATGGAAAATTGTAATGTTTAAAAAAAACATTATTTGAAAAGTAATGGAATTACAAATTTCCTTTTCATGCTGTTTTTAAAGCATATTTTTACTTTATATACACTTGGTTATACTATGTGACATTTTCAGGCACATTCAATGTTTAAAATAGTATAAATATAAGATTTACATCAAATCAGCATTAAGGGAGAATTTAATCAACTTCATGCATGTATTAAAATATAAAACATGTATTATATTATATTATATTAAAATTTAATTACTAATTTCCATTGCATCCTGTTCTTATTTAAAATTTTTGCAAAGTTCCAAATCATGATATTTTTAAGGCATATTTTTACTATTATATACTGTATATACCCTGTATCTACAATTAATATTATTATTTATTTATTTATTTATTTATTTACTTTTGCTCACCTAACCAACTCTTCTATCAACTGCAGAAACCATTTTTATATTATTTGCAACCGGTCACATCTATCTGTTCCTGTATTTTCTATCTCATGTAAAATATACAAAACTTTGTTTGATCAATAATTTAAAAAAATCCTGCCAGTATGATGTTAAAGTAAAGAAATGTTTCTGTATTATATAGTTAAGAATTTGGATTTCACATTGACACATACAAGGCAGTGCAGAGTACTTCTCTGTGGGTTGTGTGTGGCTAAAATGACCTTTATGCTTTTCTTTGTATCTGAGTCAGAGTTTGAGACACTGCATGCAAACCTGTAATTGGTATCATGAGGAAGCAAGAATCAAGGACGCATGACACCGCTCTGCTGTGAGATATAGGCAATGAGGCAGAGAGAGAGAGAGAGAGAGAGAGAGAGACAGGAAAGACGTAGCATGTCCGAGAGGAAGAAAGCCGGACGATAAACAAAATGTCAACACCAAGGCCGTGGGCAGAAGGGTGATTACATAGAAAATGCAAGTTAATGAGGTAATGGCACAATCGGTTTAAAGAGAAGAAGGAAGATCTGATATGCAGCCGGTCGTGCTGTTGCCGCTGTGGCCCGAGCTCAGACTCAAGTGGAGAATCTCCTGCCCGCCCATGGAGCTCAGTGTCGGGCCACCCTGCTCCCAATCCAGATGTGAGTAAGACCAGTCGTGGAAGGACTGAATCACTGATCATGTCCTCCATTCTGAGCTCTAATTGCATTTTCGTGGCCATGATAACCACAATAATCCCTTTTTTTTTAAACAAAGAATTTGGGATTTGGTATTATGGTGGTCTTTTGTAGAGACAGAAGTAAATCTAATTAATCTACTCAGCTGGTCAGAATTTATATCTTTACGTTTCATACATTGGAGGGCCAGTCTAGTTCTTGGTTGTCTGTCTGTATGTCTGTCCAGCCAGATTTTGTCACAGGATCACGCAAACCTGGCGTGACAAAATCTAAGGGAACTTTGCTAAGTCCTTGGGTATTTGTCTGAAGTTAATCCTGTGCAATAAATGAAAATAAAATGTTAAGTAAAGGTTATAAGCAGTTATGGGCCAGAAAAGGAACCACAAATTTTGTCGTGGTACTGTGGGCCTGTCTTAAATCGACCGCTGGACAGAATTTAATGAAACTTTTGCAGTGCTGAGATATACAGTATCTGCCTGACGTCTAAACTGCACCAGAAATAAAATCAAACGATCAAGACACATTAAAGCTGATCAGAGTATTTTTAACTCTTTTCCTGTAAATGACGGGTACTTCAGCTAGTGTATTCTGTATACAGTTATTTATATCTATATATAGTTTATTTTTTATCAATTTACAAATTACAAAATGAGTAAACAGAAGAAAAATCAAATCAATATTTGCTGTGACTACCTTTACTGTCTCCAAGCCAGCATCAGTTCTTTCACTTGCAGTAAATTAGGGATTTTGTAGGATCAGAATCACGTGCATGATTAACCCATCATATCAAGCAAGAGCGAACGATCATCAATTTTATATGTAAGCTGAAATACAATCATAAACTGAAACTGAAACGGGCTATAAACTGGGTAAACAGCCAAACTCTTATGAGGTGGTTTAAAAAAGTTTCGAGATTAGCGTGGCACAGATCCTGTTGCTTTCGCCGTATGTCGTTTCTCACACGCCTTAAAACGTGGCAATTAGAAAGTCCTGTTGACGGTTTGTGCCGGGCGGTTGAGTTCTTGAAGCACAATGCCACGAATGTTGAAAACGACAATAAGTATGCACTTGGTCAAGCTGTGGACCTGCCTCGGTGGTGGAAGGTGGAACTATAAGAAACAACATTTAATATTCATGTACAATTCAGGGTTTTCATTAGTATAGTATGGTTTAAACTTTGAAAAATGGATCTAGAAAACTCAGCAAGGGCCTTGGTGGCTCAGTGGTATGTTCACATCAAAAGGCCCGGGTTCGATTTCCACCCAATGCCCAAACCCCTGCCACTGGATGCAGTGCCGGTCCCAAGCCCAGTTAAATGGGAGGGTTGCTCCAGGAAGGGCATCCGGTGTAAAACCTGCTGTATGTGTATCAGCAGCGGAAGACCGACAAAATTCTAGAAAATCAGCAGCACTTATAATTGACACGATAAGCGTCAGCAGACACATTTTGCATTGTTTATCTGAGGCCATAAAAGAGTTGTAATGTAAATCTTATTAGAAATTGAGCTGTAAATTGTACAGACTCGAGGGACTGCACAGATACTGGGCTTATGCTGTCGGCAAGACATGAAAACTATCATTTAATCTAGAACGACTTACTGTAAGCAAGTGCATTGTCCAAGAAAAGCCTATTACAGTGTTACATTACAGCGTGAAAGCAGTGTGGCAAAACAGATGATACAAGATCTATTTTAGTGTGAAACTTGCCACCATACAAAAACGCCTTGGCACACCAACCAGTCCAGCAAAGTCATTACAAGCCTTTTTTTTTTTTGGTTCCCTGACGATTTTCTCCCTAATTTAGTGGTAGCTATTTCCCACCTGCACTCCCACATCAAGACTCCTACCACTAACCAGGGAGGGTGAAGACTAGCACAGAGCCACCTGAAGCCACCAACCACCGTTCGGGGTGACGTAAGACTCGGAAAAAACCCAGTGCTATCCGTTCCTTCTGCTCGCGGATTGATATGAAGGTGTGATGTGAAAATGCCTCTCATCCCTCCCCTCTGAAAGCTCTCTTCTTTTTAAATTTTTTTTTTATGTGGTGCCACCTCTTGGGGTGCCATCATGCCACTCGTGAAATCATAACCTGTACAAGATCAAACCACCTCCACTGTAGAAACACCTCTTCATGTGTTCTGGAACCTGATCTAAATCTCAGAAAGGGCTGATCTCAAGTCAGGGATGATGTTTCTTATAGCTCAGGTTATCTGAGAGAGAGACACGAGACACCTCCGAGTTTAAAGTACAGGTCCTTCTCAAAAAATTAGCATATTGTGATAAAGTTCATTATTTTCTGTAATGTACTAATAAACATTAGACTTTCATATATTTCAGATTCATTACACACAACTGAAGTAGTTTAAGCCTTTTAATTGTTTTAATATTGATGATTTTGGCATACAGCTCATGAAAACCCAAAATTCCTATTTAAAAAAATTAGCATATTTCATCCGACCAATAAAAGAAAAGTGTTTTTAATTCAAAAAAAGTCAACCTCCAAATAATTATGTTCAATTATGCACTCAATACTTGGTCGGGAATCCTTTTGCAGAAATGACTGCTTCAATGCGGCGTGGCATGGAGGCAATCAGCCTGTGGCACTGCTGAGGTGTTATGGAGGCCCAGGATGCTTCGATAGCGGCCTTAAGCTCATCCAGAGTGTTGGGTCTTGTGTCTCTCAACTTTCTCTTCACAATATCCCACAGATTCTCTATGGGGTTCAGGTCAGGAGAGTTGGCAGGCCAATTGAGCACAGTAATACCATGGTCAGTAAACCATTTATCAGTGGTTTTGGCACTGTGAGCAGGTGCCAGGACGGGCTGAAAAATGAAACCTTCATCTTCATAAACTTTTTTCAGCAGATAGAAGCATGAAGTGCTCCAAAATCTCCTGATAGCTAGCTGCATTGACCCTGCCCTTGATAAAACACAGTGGACCAACACCAGCAGCTGACATGGCACCCCAGACCATCACTGACTGTGGGTACTTGACACTGGACTTCAGGCATTTTGGCATTTCCCTCTCCCCAGTCTTTCTCCAGACTCTGGCACCTTGATTTACGAATGACATGCAAAATTTGCTTTCATCCAAAAAAAGTACTTTGGACCACTGAGCAACCGTCCAGTGCTGCTTCTCTGTGGCCCAGGTCAGACGCTTCTGTCGCTGTTTATGGTTCAAAAGTGGCTTGACCTGGGGAATGCAGCACCTGTAGCCCATTTCCTGCACACGACTGTACACGGTGGCTCTGGATGTTTCTACTCCAGACTCAGTCCACTGCTTCCGCAGGTCCCCCAAGGTCTGGAATCGGTCCTTCTTCACAATCTTCCCTCCCAATTTTCCTTCCCACAGACTTCCCACTGAGGTGCCTTGATACAGCACTCTGGGAACAGCCTATTAGTTCAGAAATTTCTTTCTGTGTCTTACCCTCTTGCTTGAGGGTGTCAATGATGGCCTTCTGGACAGCAGTCAGGTCGGCAGTCTTACCCATGATTGCGGTTTTGAGTAAGGAACCAGGCTGGGAGTTTTTAAAAGCCTCAGGAATCTTTTGCAGGTGTTTAGAGTTAATTAGTTGATTCAGATGATTAGGTTAATAGCTCGTTTAGAGAACCTTTTCATGATATGCAAATTTTTTGAGATAGGAATTTTGGGTTTTCATGAGCTGTATGCCAAAATCATCAATATTAAAATAATTAAAAGGCTTGAACTACTTGAGTTGTGTGTAATGAATCTAAAATATATGAAATTCTAATGTTTATCAGTACATTACAGAAAATAATGAACTTTATCACAATATGCTAATTTTTTAAGAAGGACCTGTATACCCTTCTTAATATCGAGTTACAACACAGCTGCGAGTGTGGGGGTCAGTTAATTGTGAGCCAGCAAACATATGTCGAAGCAAGCAAACCATTGTAGGGTGGTGCAATGCCTTGGTGGAGATTTTAAACTTTAAACAGAAGATCATTCAAGCCAAGTCGCTTTTTAAGTTCTGTCTAATTGGGTTTTGTATCAAAGAGCTGTGTAGTAATTGTATTTTGTTGTATCTGTGTTTGTTTCTAGGTGGAAAGCGAATACCCAGGATGATTTGCGGCTTGAATAAAACCAAGTTCATAGGCGTGATGATGATGGTCAACTTCCTGATTTACATCCTGGTGGAGATGACACGGAGTTATGGCAGCCTGGACCCCACGAAGCCCCGCATACCATCGAAGCTATTCTGGAAAAAGCCCCAAGTCAGCAAGGCCTTTTGGAACAGCAAGCAACAACATCTTGACTTTGTTTACAACCCGCTAATCGTTCCCACTACCGTTGGCACCGTCAGCGTGTCCCTTGGAGAAGTCACACAGCACTCCAATCAGATAAACTTTACAACCAAGATAGAACAGTGCAAACCAGACTTTACGGTAACCACACAGATTAAGGATTACAATTCCCTGCCTCAACGCTTCAAAGATTTCCTGCTTTATATGCAGTGTAGATCGTACCCGATGCTTATAGATGCACCAGGTGTGTGTTCTGAAACACCGTTCCTGCTGCTTGCTGTCAAGTCACTGACGCCTCATTTTGACCGGCGCCAGGCTATCCGGGAGTCCTGGGGACGTGCAGGGATCCTGGCCAACTACAGTGTGGCCACCGTCTTTCTCTTGGGCAACACAGAGGGAACCGATTACTTCCCGAATGTTTCGGATATGCTTCGTTACGAGGCCTCGCTGCATGGTGACCTGCTGCAGTGGGACTATCGTGACACGTTCTTCAATCTCACCCTGAAAGAAGTCCTGTTCCTTGAGTGGATGGCCGAGCGCTGCCCTTCAGCCCGGTACATCTTCAAGGGTGACGATGATGTCTTTGTGAACACCAGAAGCATCTTGAATTACCTCAGCGGACTCTCGGGGAACAAGGCGCGAGATTTATTTGTCGGAGACGTGATCAGTAAAGCCGGGCCCCACCGCGACAAGAAGCTGAAATACTACATCCCCGAAAATATCTTTGTCGGATCTTATCCACCGTACGCGGGCGGTGGAGGTTACTTGTACTCTGTTGACGTGGGAATCCGGTTGAGAAACATCTCTCAGCACGTCTCGCTTTTTCCCATCGATGACGTCTATACTGGCATGTGCCTGCAGAAACTTGGCTTGGTGCCGGAAAAGCACCAAGGATTTAGGACTTTCAACATAGAGGAAAAGTACAGAGAGAGTGCCTGCGCCTACCAAAGTTTAATGCTGGTCCATCCCAGGAGTCCACAGGAGATGATTAAAATCTGGGGCTGGATTAGCGACCCCGAGTTAAACTGCCAGTGATTGAGTGGGACTGTGGTTACAAGGTCATAAAATTGAGGGCCTAATTCTGGATCACCTGCTAGTCCGGATGCTGGTGTAGAAGACATCAGATTAGGTCTTCAGATAGTCCAGGCTGGATTCCACATGAATGGATTGTCCAACCTCTGACTTAACTTGATGAGCAAAGAATAAGATCGCTAATATCTCATCATCTGTCAGGTAATCTAAAGTGAAAGTTAATTGCCCGGTACCAGTGTCCCTCCAACAGCAGCCACCTCACACTTACTTCTCAACTTGTTCAGCAAATGTCTTTTCACTCATTTTGTAAAAAATATAATTTCTTTTCACTCATTTTGTGAAACTTCTTTTGTTAGATTTGACGCCGTCTTGGGTCTGAAATAAAAAGAAAATATGAAAGTTAATAACAGGCATAAATGCCAACAGACCCAGATTCTTGGCACACCTTTTTTTTTTTCTTGTTCCAACATTTGCAAAACTAGTATTTACAAATAAAAAAGGCATTATTTTTCTTTCCTTTATAACAGTTGCAAACTTACAGTTACAGTATTCTTTCAACCAAAAAAATATCATTTTCCTTTTTTTCAGTGTTCATTTTTGTTTATATACATTAAAATATTGTCAAACTAACGTAATAAAATCCTGCACGTTCTGATAGACATTCAGTATCATTAAAATGTCCTGCGATGTTGTGATGTATTGTATTGTTGTCATGTTGCTCACCTTTAGTTCTGGTCCAGATTGTCAGGTTTCAATAGCTTTCCAAGCCGTCCGTTTTAAATGACTGTATGTGCTTACCTTTTTCTACCTATTTTTATACACGGAATATTTCATTCTTTCAAAAACTGCTGTCTGCAAGTGATGTTACAACCAAAGAATGTCATTTGAATTCATTTATTTAAACATGGAGTGCATTTGATAGCTTAAGCTTAAAATAATTAATTACATGTATAAAAAGACTCAAGTGTTCCTGCGAAAGTTGATTTAACAGTGATCTAATTCTGTCATGAGGTCTAGTAGGCAAGTTGTGCTTTGGGGGGAATATGAGGTGGTATCAAAAAGTTTGGAGACTAGTTTTGTGATACACCACCAGATGGCAGCACAAGGCTCCACACGCAGTCACATGGAGCACTGACCTTCATAAGCCAGTGTGCTGAAAGACATCGTCCTGAGTACATCGTGAGCCATGCGTCTGGTGCTATTCTGACCACGTGCTAACCGTTAGCATGTCTGCGATTTCATCATCGACAGCAAGTTAGAACAAAGAGCGAACGTGAAAGTCTGTGTGAAACTGGGCAAATCTGCCAGAGAGACGTTTGCCGATGCTGTAATTCGAGTTGTTGGAGATGTTCCAAGTGGCATGCACGCTTTAAGAGCCCAAGAACGTAACTGTGAGACTAGAGAGATCAGGAAAACCTTCAACAAGCTCAACCCCCTGTTCGGCAACATGTACATGATGCTCATCACACAACAATCCACAACATCGCTGCCATTGCCGGTGTATCATATGCAACAGTCCAGGCGATCCTCACGTGTGATTTGAATATGCTGCCAAGTTCGTCCCCAGGAGCAGCGTGCTGTGGATCATCTGTCCTTCATGTCGAGGATCATTACCACTGACGAATCCTGGGTGTACGGGTACGACCCTGACATGGAGCATTGTGCATCGAGAATTCATCCCCAGACCGTCAATAGCGAATTCTAGCGCAAGGTTTTAGGGCATCTAAGAGAAGACAAACTGTGAAAAAATGAAGCTTGTAAACAGAGCTAATCTCAAAACCTTTTGATACCACCAGTATTTCCAACATGGCCACCTCCATAATATTGCTGTGTTCAACTACACTGTGAAGTTTTGTTCCTGCTTAAAGGGAACTGGAAGCTACACCCTTATCTGAATCCCATCTGCGATCTGTTTCACACTACTGAAGTACTGAATATGGGTTTTAAAAAGATTTGCAGATATGATTATATGCTTTTGTCAGCTTGGAACAGGAGCCATGTTAGCTTCATAGTTCCAGCGTAAAACTACAATAGAAAATAAAAAGAATAAGAATGAACGAATAATCATCTGAAATTGCATTATAATTTTGTTGACTTAAATGCGACTCTGGAGCAGAGATTACCTCGTCAATCTGTGGACCTGCTCCTGATACTTTGCACGTTTGACTTTCACAAGTGTGTGAATTACTGTACAAATAGTTTAAGTGTAAGTGTGATGTTTTAAACTCAGCTTGGCCTTAAAATAGACCTGGGTTTAGGTCGATCTGCACCCAAGTGCACTGTGGGTGCAAAAGCCATAACCTAATTGCCCTAAATAGTGTATTAACAAAATGTATGGAACCTAATAAAGTGTGGAACAAACTGTGGACTCTGTCCAAAAATAACTTTTATATTACTAGCCTTTTATAAGTTACTATTTAAAAATTCTAACTTTTTCAACATTATGTATTTTTATGAATTGTGTTCAGTTAAGCTTTAAATAAACTGCATTTCAGAATTTTTTTTTTTCATTAAAAGAAAAAAAACAACCACTCTATTTTTCTTTTTAATTTAATGTTTTAAACAAATAAACACTTATAGCTATAATAAATTAATCAGTAAAACAAGACAATTTCAAGCCTGAAATTATTATAAGAAAAATCACGGAATTGCTTTTTGGAATATTCCAATATTTGAGATGGAAAAAATATCACTAATCTTTCGTTTGGCGATTCATGTTTCGCCCCCTTTTTTTTTATTTTTTATTAATCTTTAATTTATATATGTTTGCATTTGAGATTGTGATACAACAGCGTTTTTCTATAATCCTACAGGTGGTGAGCTCTAAACTACTCACAATGGCAGGCAGCAAAGCATAATTTATTGTGAGTAACACACCAGAGATATGGGCTGCCTGGTACAAATATCGGTTTAGTTGAAGTAAATTTTGCGTTTTGTAGCCTGAAGCTTTTGAGTTATTGCTCAACTTTTTTTTCTTTTACAAGGTTCAAAGTTTTACAATTATAACAAAAATTCTGAGAAAAAAGAAATTCAATATCAAATTAGGATATTTATAAAAATGTGATGTTTACAGAATCTAAATACAAATCGAGTTGGCATCTACAATAGATCTCACGATAATATTGTATCAGGAGATCCCTAGTGGTTCCCATCTCCAATCCATACATATAATAAAGCTGTAAATGTCTGTACATTGACGATATTTGAAACAATAACTTGTAGAGACGTACTGTAAGATAGAACAGTAATAGAACATCAAAATTGTTCTGGGAATTTTTGTCGGTTTGTGTGTACACATCACGTAAAAACTACTGAATAAATCTGTGTTTGTATTTCGCCAAGCTTGAGGTAACGGAAAGAGTGGGTACACTAATTTAAAATTTTAATGAAAAATGCCCTTATCATAAAAAAATCATCTCAAAATTCAACAGATGTTGCTGTTCATTTTTTTAATATGATGTGTAATATTAATGTGACATTAAATTCAATGTGAACAAAGTCACGTGCACATTGAGTATTTATATAAATAGCAATTTTCATTCCAGTTTTGATTATTGCATTTGACTATAAGATATTTTCAATTGTAAGAGGCCATTTCTTTCTTTTTCTTTTTGCACTCCGTTGCTGTGAGAATAGTTATTCTGTTGTTTTTCTGTTTGTTATATGAACATTTCCTGTTTTTTACACCATGCAGTAGGGTGACAGTTCCAGCAGGAGATTAGACATCACTGTTTGATAGTTGCTTTGGTGCCTTATGTCATCTGTAACATTTATTTATTTTTTGGTTTTGCGCGCACACAAAAAACAATTAAAGAATTCCACAAGGTATCTGGGTCATTGTGTTAATATAGCTTTAAAATGTGAGGTAGCTTTAACTAACTTATTAGTTTAATCAGGTCTGCTTGGTGCTGAGAAAACCCTGTAATATACCGGACCAGGGATTAGACAGGGACCGGGCTGGGATCAACTGATTTAAGACACAAGAGTAAGCAGCATTCTGCAGTGTCAGTGTTTAATAAATAAAAAATTAAGTCTGTTTAAAAAGAAAAGAAACAGTAAAAACAATGACAGACTTTGGGTTTTCTCAGGGTTCTCTGGTTTCTTCCCTTCCCCAAAAATGCCAGTAGGTTGAATGGCTTTACAAAATTGATGTTTGTGTGTGTGTGTGTGTGTACAGAAAATACATTAAGTAGAAAACTCAATCTAGAAGCTATGTGTGTACATTTATTCCTGACTCCAAGCCCTCCAACATGCGAGGGTTGTTTCAGAAAGGGGATCTGGTGTACAGTAAACCTGTGCCAAGTTGTGTGTGGATCGGATGGGTGGAGCAGCCGAAACGCTTACGACAACAAAGGAACTCAACAATGTGATTAATACAATGGAACACTTTCACAAATACTTCCAAGGAAAACTTCTTTTTCCAAAAGTGTATACCTTCATGCCAAAAAAGGTTCCCCCACATAACGCCCCCCCCCTCCCACACACAGCCACCCATTAGAGTTGAAGTCTTCTCCTTTTTCACATCATTTTGAATGCTACATCATTGTGGCCAAACAACTCAATTTTTGTTTTATCTGACCATAAAACAGAAGACCAGTATTATGAGAAAGGTAAGAACAAGACTCCTGGTCTTCTGTTTTATGGTCAGATGGAATCATTTTTTTCCGGAATGCCTCTTGTACATCGTCTTATTATCATCTGGGAGACGCGTGTTATTTCTTATCAAGAAAAATCTTGCAGGTTGAATAGAAGTAACTTTAGGTCAACATTTGCCAGGGGTATAAATAATTTTGGACTTGACTGTATGGCAGTAGGCAGCCCAGTGGCTTAGTGGTTAGCACTGTGGTCTCGCACCTCCAGGGTCTGGTTTCGATTCCCGCCTTGGGGTCTGTGTGAGTGACGTTTGCATGTTCTCCCCGTGCTTGGTGGGTTTCCTCCAGGTACTCCGGTCTCCTCCCACAGTCCAAAGACGTACAGATTAGGCTAACTGGCGTTCCCAAATTGCCTGTAGTCTGTGAGTGTGTGTGCCCTGCAATGGATTGGCCCCCGCCTCGTACCCTAAGTGACGTGTGAGAGCGTGTTATATAGGTTAATGTTATTATGTTAAATCCCACACAGACTCTATATAAATATTTAAATGTTTTGTATAAACTCTTATGTATCTGTACTTTGGCCAGAACTCGCTCTTTCAGTGTCACCTTTACATTTCATACCTCAGAAAACCAAAAACCAGTCTCAAAAAAAAAATTTTTTCACGTACGTAGGCTTCAACCTGAAATAATAATATCACTGATTACATTAAATCTGATCAGCTTTAATCGTTTAACTATTTCTACAAACAAGTAGAAATAAGAAAGGCTCCTGGTCGAAACCTGGTCGCCGAAGGCTCGTCACGTGATCACCCTCATGCGGTCTCGCGGCGCCCTCTGCCGGTAGCAGCGCAGGCGCGGCGATGTGCGCATGCGCAGCGGACTAATTACCAATAAATGTGCAGGTGAGTTGAGCAGAGCGGCTCTGTGAAGCAGTTACAATGTATCGAGGCTGTTTACTGTACACACTCTATGTCTTATTAATCACGCGCACTGGCGCTGTGCTGAGAGACCGAACGGTAAACTGGTGTTTACACCTGTGGGATTTATACAGAGGTTATTTTATTACATCTCTAACAACTTTGTCTGTTTTTATTAAATAGATGAAGGACCATGATGTCCACATGTCTACAGGTAAAATGAGTTTATAGGCTTTATATCACTCTACACATGTCCTGTTTTAAACCTTTATCTCTAAATGCATTGTGATTTATTTGTATTTTATTATAAATTGGTTAGGATATACAAGAAGTATTTTCTTTTAACCACTGCATGAGAGAAATAATTGAAAACTTCCAAAAATGCTTACATTTTAAAGTGCAAATATTTATTCCCTTTGATCTTTAAAAAAGGAAACACAAAACCACCTTTTATTCGCTCCTTATTTATTTATTTATTTATTTATTTATACACTTAGCTTAAACACTGTATTGATGCTGATTTTGTTAATTTCTTTTATCTCCTACATATAATACAGAAAATGTGTGTGTGCCAAAGCTGCTACTTTTGAAGTTTCTGCAACATAGAAGTAACCAATTACTTGCTTCCCTAAAAATTTAAACTTGCTAATTTCTGCCGTTTTGGATTATGATATGATGGTAATGAGCCATCAAAAATGGTCACTTTTCAAACAGCAATCATTTAAAATGCAAACTGCATATTTCTTTGAGTATTAATACTAAAATTGGTTTAAGCTTCTAGAAGCGTATAATCTGTAAAATATTGTTGATTTTTATCTTTTTTTTTTGGTTAAAGCAAAAAAAAAAAAAATCAGTAGTGTCCGTAACCATATTAAATTCATGTTGCAGTATCTTAAACATTTTGCATTCTTAGAATAATGCACTTTTTTCAGGTTGATGTCTTTTCATGTGAAATCTAAATTGGCCAAGTTTCATCTGAATGAAAATTAAGTTCTTTAAAAGATTTAAATAAAAAAAAACTTAGAGACTTCAGACATAAAAGGGCAAATGCAAAAAAAAAAAAATGCAAATGTTTCTTTTTGTCAGTTAAAAATCTCCACGTGTATGCATGTTTACATACTGTAAAACGAAGCATTGATCATGACTGCTAAATAAAGAAGCTTACAACTGATAACTGACAGAATCCAGAAGCTGTTCAAAGGATTTAAAAGGAAAAAAAAAAACATTATTGTTAAATGGTAGGAAGGTGCAAACCTTTTTACTTTTATCGATTCAACATTTCCCCATAACATGTGATGCACTAATAAATTTTCTGGATTCAGCTTTGATTTGGGCGCACTAAGTGATTCCCAGTTCGTGTACATTCAGGTCATCAGCTGACTTCATTTTATTGCCCCATAACGTTGCTGAGTCTAGACCTGAGCGACTGGAGCAACCCCAGATCATAACAATGTCTTTAGAGGCTTGTACAGTGGACACTATGTATGACGGGTGCATCGCTTCATGAGCGTCCCTTCTTACCCTGACACGGCTGTCGCACTGGAATAGTGTGTTTATAAGACCATGTGACATTTCCCTTTTCTCCAAAGTCCAACCTTTATGCTTCCAAACTCTTTTGGCATTAGTCTTGCTAACATGTGGCTTTCTTATAGACGCTCAGATGTTTTGTCCCAATATTATAAATAATTAAATTTGTTTTTGTGTACTATTCGAGGGTGTACAAACATCTGCAATTAATGTTTAAACTGTGGAGAAAGTGATTAAGTGTCTAAAAGTGTCACCAGTCTTGCTCTTGTGCAGTATATTCCTGTTCTCCCTCATGTTTCCCCTTGTTCCATCTCTGTGGAAGGATCTCACCAGCGAAACGCCTTCTATGCTTTGCAAAGCTGCCACCAGATCCTTTATGGCGACAGTGGTGAATTCTTCTCGCCCGACTACCTGTGCTCCAATCCCGCACTCTGGTGCAACTGGACCATCCAGGTGCAACCTGGGAAACATGTACAGCTCTACCTAGAGGACCTGACCCCAGAGCATGTGTGCCACCTGAAGACGGATCAGATCCACCTGGATGAGGCTCCGGTCTCTGGTGGCGGGAGACGCATCTTGGAGCACTGCTGGAGAAGGAGCATGTATACGTCCGCCTCGAGCACAGTGCACGTGGTACAGCTTATCCGCCAAAACCCGAACCCACCACACCGCGGGTTTTATGGGGCGTACCAGGCCTTTGGAATTCCAAAAACTCCAGGTAACTCAAAAGTTATTGTTTGATGTAACTTTTATGCTGTTGGTTATGAGCAGTGGAATCCTTAATGACCATGATGATGAGCTGTTACATACTGTATGTCTATCATGAAAGCTATTTTACTTACATTAACTTTCTGAGAAAAGTTTGATTTGTGGATATTGACAGCATTGGTGTACATTGTGCATGTTTGTTGACTTCAGACTGGGGATAAATGGGTGAGGTGTTCTGTTCTGACTGAAGGTACTAATGACGGTTAGATCCAAATTGAATGTCCAAACCACTTACATGTACTTCTGTTTTTATTCTTGCAGATCAATTTGAGATGATGTCAGAGAAAGATCAAGTCCCGTTGAAGGAAACCGAAGACAAAGATGCAGTGAATCAGATCCCCATACATGAAAACATTTCAAATGATCTAGATGAGAATGCTGAAGATGTTCATACTGAGCATGTGGAAGCCAACCACAGCATTATCCCTCAGGTAAATAAGAGTTTCACAGTCAATGCAGGATCTTTCGGAGAGAGCCGGAAGATCAGAGGCCAAGAAGCGAATAACCAAGATGTACCCTTTAATGGTGAGTTGGCTGAGGAGGAGGAGGAGGAGGATGATGAGGAGCTGGTTAACTGGATAACTATGGAGCAATACACTCCTGTGTGGTTTGACGGACCACATGGCCCACATAACCCAGCTCCCACCCACACCACGCACACCATCTCCACGTCTGCTGATACCACACTGACGCGGTCCACCAAAAAGAGAGTGCGTAAAAGAAAGCCGGGTCTCGGACAGTCGTTTCCCACGAAAGCTACCATGAAGAAAAATGAGGTTGCGCGCTTGAACCAAGTGGCTTCTTCGAGTTCTGAAGATCCAGCAGAGGACACGATGGCAGAGCAGACAGTTTCCATAGACATATTAAAGTCTGATGATGATACAACTTTGCAAGAGCATGTTGGTCTTGACGAGAACAGAGAAATCAAAGGTACTGTATGTCTTTATTGTTTGCTTGAAGTGGTTACATTTTTATGAATAGGAAAATTCTAATGTCTTGATCCAAATGATCGTTTTCCTCTTTTCATGATTATGGATGTTTTTGTTTTGGGGAAATCGTATGCTTCTAAAGTAAGCTTTAGTATCACTTAGACACTATTTATTTACATGTGCAACACTTCAAAGATTCAGTACCATGGAGAGGGGGGTTATTATCAAATTTGCACTTGTCAATCTTTTTAACATTGTTTATCTGCACAGAGAAATCTCCTCCGGTCCAAACCTTCAGACTTGCAACAGAAACTCCGCATTTAACAGTGGGTGAGTGTTGCATCAAACTCCTTTTTATTTATATATTTTAGCTCCTATTTATTGTACGGCATGTGCAGGTTCGGTCATTTCCTTTTCTGCATGAAGTAGTCACTAAGAGTTTCCCAGATGTGCTCTTCAGAAGTTGCCAAACTATCCAGTCCCAGCTGTACAAATGATACCTTTTGTGATTTGTGGCGATGCACAAAAAGTTTCCCTTATGCAAATGTTGATGATGTGTTAAAGAAAAATCGAAACCCCATTCTTTACATTGCTGTCCTATGTAAACTCTACTTTGGTGTTTGGTGCCACTTCACATATCTTCTATGCTTATATGCTGTTCATCAGTTTTTTTCAACTCTGTGGCAGCCATGTTCCTTCTTCAGAAAGTACAGTGATCCGTGGTTACATAACCAAGTATGTCTTAAAAAATTGCAAAATAGTTAAACTTCATTAAAACAATTTTCATAATAGTACAATTGGAAAAAAAAGGTGCAGCCCAAATTTCAGCAGTTGGTTAAGCGTCCCTCACATCAGCCATCACTCTGGCTTGTATAAATCATCTTTACTGTATGTAGTGTTTAAAACAATGTTTGAGAGAACACATGTGGAGGGATCTTAGACCTCATTGAGGTTCTTGTGGTTTTTGTTATGAATCGCTCAGGCTGGAGACTGCAATAAAATGGTGGAACCATCCTTGCAATCTTTCCTTAGTTTTTTTTCTTTTCTTTTCTTCCCCTCCTCCTCTGATTGCAACCCACAACTTTTTAACTCCAGTGCTGCTTAGCAAAAACACTGGGATTTGTATCCTGGACAGAAGATTCGCTTCTTTTGTGGAACTTATCTAAAATCATCTGTTTACTGAGGGTGGCATCTCCTTGATTATTAAAATGATAAAAGTAAAATTTTTGCAGCATTTTTTTTTCTTACTCATTCTTAAAACATACATTTCTAGCGATCCCTTCCGCTGTCATTTTCTTCCCTGATGCGGTGTAATTGCCTGCTATATTAAACAAGTCGTTTTTTCTTTCCGTGTCCAGACTGCAGCAGGACTTCAGCCCCCACTCTCCTTTATGCTGTGTGTTTCCTGCTCTGCTTCCTTATCGCACTGCTGTTGGTAGTATTGGCGGTGATGTACCGTCGTTACCACCATGGGACATTCTTGCCCCGCTGCCGGCCCAGCAGTAGCAGCAACATCACGGGCAACGACATCAACAATAATCCTACCTCAGGACGTGGAGATGATTGCAGGGCCTCCAGATCCCACCCTCCTCCTCCTCCACCACCACCACCACCACTTCGTATGGCTGGTGGAGCCCGTGACCTTCCTCTGCTCCGGTTCAGCTCTCTGACTCCCCCTGGAGGATTTGAGGGCAAACTGCAGAAGGAGAATGACGCGCGTTGAACTGCGCGGAAATTATTTAGCAGCTGCAATTTAAGTTTTTTATTATTATTATTATTATTATTATTAATTTATTTTAATTATATTCTTTTTTTTTTTTTTTTTTTTTTTTTAGTTCTGCTGCGAAATGTTATTCAGTATTTGGTAAATTATTTGTTTGCATATATTTGCCTTTTTTACTTTTTGCAATTTATGTATTTGGGTTGTTTACAAAAATGACTAGAGCTGCCGTTGTTGTCCTGTGTTTCTTTTTAAAGTACGTTGGGTGTTCAAATCAAACCGGGACGGGGCAGATTATTAAATCTGAGAGTAAAAACTCCCTTTATTTCTCTATATAATTTCCAGATACACTAATGCACTTATCCCAATGTTTCACTAGTGCTTGGATTCCATCATGGTAGAAAGTTTTCTCAGTACGCCAAAGCCGTGATCAGACTGCCTGATTGATACCAGTTACGCACTTGCGCAAGACAGGTCTAAGGTAATAAAAGTCTTAAAACCGATTAGGCGCGATAAGCGGGCCCAAGCACCTGCACAATCGCATCTTGGATTAAAATATGGGGTATTTTATGTTAAGAATTTCAATAAGCTGAAGCATCACACAAAAGCATCACTGTTACTCAATGTGAGGTCATTCAATATAACGTCACACAAAATTATTAACCACTTTTTGGCATAAGTTTAAGGCATTGTCATAGCTGACCCATTTGAGAAATCAAAAATCCATCTACAATTTTGCGTCCTTGATCTATTGAGATCACATCGGCCCGGTTTGGTGACGATCGTAAAATCCACTATGAGGGGTATATCAAATTCCATCAGGTGTGTTTTGCAAATGACCTAAAATATCTGAGTTCCTGTTGAGCCCATACTGTACATGCAGAGCGAAAGTTGTTCAGCTCAATGAGCTCTAAATGTATACCCGGTTTCATATGTATACGTGCAAGTGTGTGCGAGCTATGCAGTAAAACCTTTAAATACGCCGAGGGCCAGGCCACTCAGACATCCTAATGGCAGCAGATTCCAACTTGTCAACCTTATAGTGCATGTTACATGTTAAGACCCCCAAAGAGCCCTGAGTGGTGGAAAAAAAAACTTCAAGGAGATAGAGGGCCATCGTGCACTATGATGTTTTGGGGTGTTGCATGGGCCCTAATTATTTAGACATACTGTAAGCTATTATGGAATTAAATGTTTTTTTTTTAATGAGTTAGGATGGCTTAGTGGTTAGCACTGTCGCCTTCAGCGTCTGGGTTTGATTCCCACCTTGGGGGGTGGGTGTGCATGGAGTGTGCATGTTCTATACGTGCTTGATGAGTTTCCTTCCACAGTCCAAAGACTTGTGGATTAGGCTATTGGTGCCCCCAAATTTGCCCAATAGTGTGTGAATGGGTGCGTGATAGGTGTCACCTTGTCCGGGGTGTATCCTGCCCCGGGCTCCTGCCCCCAGCAAGGTGAAAAAGTATTGGCCCCTTCATATGTTATACTGTATATACAGTGTCAAGAACAAGTACAGTAAACCTTTTGGAATTTCATGGTTTTCTGCATTAATTTGTAATAAAATTTGCCATGAGGGCAAGTTCCTGTGAATGAGTGTGTCTGCCAACTCATCAGTGGATTGTCTACCTGTCCAGGGGGTACCAAGCCTCATGCCATAAGGCTCCTGGGATAGGCTCCAGGCCCCCCTGACCCTATTTACTCATCAAAAAAAGAAACGTCCCTTTTTCAGGACTGTGTATTTCAACAATAATGTTGTAAAAATCCAAATAACTTTACAGATCTTCATTGTAAAGGGTTTAAACAATGTTTTTTCATGCATGTTCAATTAACCATAATCAATTAATTAACATGCACCTGTGGAATGGTCGTTAAGACCTTAACAGCTTACAGAAAGTAGGCATTTAAGGTCACAGTTCTAAAAACGCAGGACACTAAAGAGACTTGTCTACCGACTGTGAAAAACACCCAAAGAAAAATGCCCAGGGTCCCTGCTCATCTGCGTGAACGTGCATTAGGCATGCTGCAGGGAGGCATGAGGACTGCTGATGTGGCTAGGCCAATAAATTGCCATGTCCGCACCGTGAGACGCCTAAGACGGCGCTACAGGGAGACAGGAAGGACAGCTGATCATCCTCGCAGTGGAAGACCACGTGTAACAACACCTGCACAGGATCGGTACATCCGAATATCACACCTGCGTGACAGGTACAGGATGGCCACAACAACTGCCCGAGTCACACCAGGAACACACAATCCCTCCATCAGTGCTCAGACTGTCCCCGCAATAGGCAATCCATGAGGAGGAGATGCACTGCAGTACTTCAAGCAGCTGGTGGCCACACCAGATACTGACTGGTACTTTTGATTTTGAGCCTCCCTTCATTCAGGGACACATTGGGAAACATTTTTAGTTTATGTCTTATGGTGTTGACTCTTTTAGTGTTCATACAAATATTTACACATTAAGTTTACTGAGGGTAAAAACAGTTGAAAGTCAGAGGACGTTTCTTATTTTGCTGAGTTTGCATTGGTCGTTTTGGATTAGCTTAAAATAAATTTTATGTACATGAATATTGTAAATATAGTTTGCTATAGTTGGATACACACACTGCTCCAAAAATTTACACGGGAGTAAGACCTCAGAAAGATGGCGCCAAAACAGAGCATGAGTGAGGCCCTTAAACTGCTTAAAAGGACTCTCAACTGCTCAGATGTATAATGAGATAAAAATGCTTATTGCTCTAAATAGGGGCGTCTGCCAAATGTCATAATTTTTAAAAAAGTTAAACCATACAGTAGCGTGAGCTGGCTGACTGATTATTTACAATGTGTTGTTTATTTTCAGTATAAGAAAGCTTAGGTTCTGTATTAAATCCAAGATGTTAATCTATAGTGTCTATAAACAGAGAAATTAACCAGCTTGTTTGTGTTTTATGAGGATTTTGGTGGCTTGTAAGTGCATTGCCATTGCCACTGTATACACTATCGCCTTGAGTGGTGTGTATAGCCACGCCCACCTCGAAGGGATTTATATCATAATCATTTGCACTCATCGCTTTCTGTATACTGTTTACATACGCAATTATGGTAGTTATGTATATAATATATGTTATATATAAGTTTTTTTTCTGTCTGTGTCAGTCTGAGAATCAAATCCATAACCAGACAAACGTTTGCTTGTGCATCTACTCGGAAATCTTTATTATTTTGTTTAGTTAAAGAGAAAGACATCCTTTTCCCAGTGAAATGAATACAATATGTATGTATGTATGTATATTACATCTATTAAACATACATAAATCTCTGGTATTATAACAGAAGGGTTATTTAAAAATATATTAAAAATAATATTTCAGTTCTGGACATTCTTCACCACATCCACGCTTGTTGACCTGTTAACTTGTTAAAATTGGATCTGAAGAATAATCCAACAATAACTCATCCAAATCAGACAAGTCACATTCATTAAAGGTCGTATACAATCGATCTCCAGTCTACATTCATACAACTTGCAACCGGACACCCCCTATCCCCCCCCTTTAAAGTAGATGAGAGAAGCCCAGGATAGCTTAATTTCTGGCAAAGAAGTAATCTGAGTGTCTGATCAGGTGTACCATGACCTATTGATTAGGACACTCAGCAAGGTAGTCAGAGGGACTCAGGTCGGGGAAGGACTGCATGAATTTGTTGAACCTGCAAGACATAATGAGAGAAATAAGGATCAGAATAGAACCTGAGAGTTTTTCTCAAACACAAGACTGTCATGATTTATTATTATGGCACAATAATGTAACATGAGACCTGAAACTCGCTCTGCTTTTGCAGTTTTGGTCTGATTTGGTCTGGTTTGATTTAAGAACTCTTTACAGTTTCTATGATGCAGCTCAATCGGTATGGTGTACTGTTTTATAAAGAAAAAGAAATGCTTGAGTTGAAGAACTTTCTGTTGTGTGAGAAAACTGAAACATTCGAAAACATTCTGTTTTTTTTCCAAAAAAAATATAATTGTGTATGCATATTTACAAAAAAAAAAAAACTAAGCATGGATCATCAGATAAGAATGATTTAGTTTTATTTTTTTTAAAAAAGGTCTTTTTCACCTAGCCCAGACACTTTTTAGCACCAAAACGTAGCCATAAGTTAATTGAGGGCTCTTTTAATTATGCTTACATTTTATGGTTAAATTTGATTTCAGTTCAGGCCAAGTGGAATGACTGCTATACTGTATACTGTATGTGGTATGTTTTTTTTTTTTATGAAGAATAACACTATGTAAAACTACCTAGTTTACTCAGCTCGGCTTTTTAGTGTCATGATTTCACAGTTCACCTTGTAAACGAGCTCACATTTTACAACGATATAAACTGGAATATATTTCTTAAAAATATCTCTAGTGTTAAAAAAAATCTTTTCTGTACTTACAGATCCTCCATGATGTCGTTAGCACCTTCCTGTTCAGGTCCGGGGTTGGTGTTGGACCTTAAAAGAGAAGAAAAATCCTTATTGTTTTCTTTAAATGATACATAACAATCACTATTAGACATGGTCCGATTGCAGATTATGCTTCAATTTTATCACTAGTGTTCCTGATGACTGTTTACTCACGGTTTGGTTAAAATAGTCAACATGCAGTTGGTGGCTAAAGTGATGTCATCATTAAGCAGCGCTTTAAAGTAAACAAGATCAAACAGAGAATTTGTTACAATGTGATACAATCTGTTGCTCTAATTTGGACAACCAGCTAAATGTGTAATAGAAAAACACATTTATAGGATGCTAGTCCTCACCATTGCAGTTCGTGTTGCACACGTTGAAGGAGGATACATTGGGCGCGGTGCAGGCGACAGCATCAGGAATCAGGAACAGGCTGTAGAGCGTCCACTTCTGGGAGCCATTGGAAGGAGGAGACATATGTTCATCACTGTGTGAACTGTTGACTCCATGGAGACCAGGTGGAGTGGTGTGGTTGTTCATGGGCGCCATCTGGGTCATATTTTTGGGTTTAGAGCTCTGTGTAGTATTCGAAGGGGAGGCCAGGGCAGGTTTAGTGGTCACTTTAATAGGGGCCTTAGTCGTGGGTTTAGCGGCGGGTTTAGCGGCGGGTTTAGCGGCGGCTTTAGCAGCGGCTTTAGCAGAACTTTTCGGGGCACTTCTGACACTGCGGCTTTTCACAGTTTCAGTCGGTGGAGTGATCTGTATGGTGAAATTGGTGTTAAAGTTAGCAACCGTTTCTGCCTGGCGCACAACTGTAAAAGAAACAAAAAGGAAAAATATTAAAGTCTGTTTGGGGGTTTCCCAACAATAAGTAAATAAATGAATGAAATGCTTGGAATGTTGTGTTGATAATTTAAAAATCAATAAAATGATAAGAAACAAATACAATTTGAACACGAGCTATTACTACATTCAATGCTTTCTGCGTGTGTTTGTAAACAAAAAAAAACATATATATATGGCAGAAATTGTTTCCTACAAATCTTAAATGTTATGTATGAAATAAAATATTAAAATAACTTGTTGCCATTTAGTAATTTAGTAATTGTGGTTGGTTTGTTTATTCGAGGACTATTTTGGAATTACTGTATTACAGAATATATAAAGCACTCTAGTGAATCTTTTTTTCTGTTTTTTGCCATGAAATTATTCCTTACCTCCTTTTGGTAAATTTGCATTAGCATTTATTCTGTTATAATTATTATTTATCAGCTAAAAGCAATGTAAAAACTGTAGGTTTGTTAACAGACATATTTGCAAAAAAAAAAAACAGGAGAAAAATAGAAAAATCTGTTTGCAGTTAAAACCAATACATTTATACGTGCATAAATATTTGCAAATGTGCATTAATATATAATCAATATTATATAATGTGAATTTATTGTCAAGCCAAGGTTGCTACTTTTTAACTTGGAATATAAAGTTTGTTTTCCCCAAAACGCTTTTCATCTTCTATTTTTAGGTAGGCTGGATATTTTTTTATTCTATTATAATGTATGTATAATCATGTAATGGTTTGCATACCCAATATATAACCCAATATATAGATATTTAATCACGTACGAGGTTAAAGTAATAGGTTAGGGTTAGGGTTAACCATATTACTGTATCATAGCAAGGATAGCTTTAACAAATATAATCTTGAACTCACTTTTTGCAATCACGGCATCACGTTCCGGCATGGTTGGGGGTACAGCAGATTGTAGGTCCTTCACCAGCTGGCACTTTGTCAGCACCACCCCATCAATCACAACGGGGGTCAGGAAAAGCAGAACCGCCAACATCTCCAATTCGACACGGATCCCCATGCTGCACTCTGTGTTTGTCCACAGTCTGGCAGGTGGCTTGTGCCGCCTGCTATTTATTGTGTCCTGAGCGACTGGGCTTAACAAAGCCTCCCAGGTCATGTGAAATGCAAAAATGTGTAAAACAATGATCTCATGGCTACTTTGCACAAGCAAACTCTCCCTCTGAGAAAGAAGAGAAAAGAAAAGAAAAGAGAAGAGAAGTTCAGTGATTTTGAATGTCAGTCTTTGTGACCTAACTCTGCAAACAATGGGTTTTTCTTTGAATCTTTTTAAATTATAAATATCTTAAAAAAGAAAAAGAGAAAAAATGAAAAATGAAGTCATAGTTTTTTATTATTTGAAGTAAAACAACTGCCTTTTTTTGTGGAGGGCACAACCCTAATGTCTTTTATTTAATACATCAGCTTCCACTTTTTTGCTTAGTCACAGCAAAATGCTTAAAAAAAAAATTTCCCCAGGGAAGCTAGCCAAGGACTTACCCACTAAATGCACTACACCATATGGCTAAAGGTATGTGGACACCTGACAGCTTACAACCATATGATAAAGATCTTACCTCAGTCCAAGTGACCCATCATCATCAAACCGTCCACTATCTAGAAATTTAGTGCAACATCGGAAATAAACAAGCTTTCACTTAACACTAAACATACTTTAATTCTAACCCATAATCCCAACCATAACCCATATTCTATTAATAACTCTAACCCATATTTTTAATCCTAACTCACTTTCTAATCATACTGTAACCTTAACCCATATTCTAACCCTAACCCATAATCCCAACCATAAACTAACCCATAGTTTAACCCTAACCCTAACCTCTTATACTAACTCTAACCTCTAACCTTCCCCCTAAATTTGGTTTTCTTATTGCGTCTTCTGATGATCCCCAGGACCCCGCCAGAGATAACCCCACTTCAGTTTTATAACATGCTCCACTCTTTTGGGGCAGTGACGTCAGACATTGATGTTGGTTATATTTTCTATGTTTGTAGTGCTTCTGGTTTTATCGTGAACCAGTAAAGACATACAGTTGGACATACACTCTGGACAGGGTGCCAATCCACGCAGGGCACGCACACACACATACATACACACACTATGGGCAATTTTGGCAACACCAGTTAGTCTCATCTGCATGTCTTTGGACTGTGGGAGGAAACCAGAGTACCCGGAGGAAACCCACCAAGCACGAGGAGAACATGTACACAGAAGCGGGAAGCAAACCTGGCCGGGATTCGAACCCGGACCCTGGAGGTGCAAGGCGATCAAGTAGCTAACCACTACCCCACTGTGTCACTTCATATAGGACTTAATAGAAGAAAGGAAGGAAGAAAAAGCTTTCCTTTACATCTAACCAAAGTTTATTCTGTTTTGTTAGTGTTCACCTATTTTTAATTCAATTCACTTTCATTTATATAACACTTTAAACAATGGTCAATGTCACAAAGCAGCTTCACAGAATCAAAAATACATGAATAAATAAACAAATACAATATGTATGAATCATAGCGATGAATCATCCCTGAGGAGCAAGCCGAGGGTGAGGGCACAACAGAGAGGAACCTTTAGAGGAACCAGACTCATCAGGGTGATCACCAACCAGAGAAGGAAAAACTGTTTGCATCAGCCGAGTCTAAGACCATCACTCTGGTCGGATGAAACCATTCCTAGTCACTGCACACTCTTTAAGCAGACCACACGCTGCCAGAAGCCTCATGAGATGAGAACTCCAACCAGAAGCAGGGCACCACTTTAGATGGATGGTTTTGGATCATATTCAGATGGAGATTCTTGCCTGGAACCCCATTTAATTTCTAGATACAATTTGTTTATTTATCCATCCTTATTTTTTGGTTGTTGGTGCAGACGAAACACTCATTTCTTGTATGTGAAAACCTACATGGCGATTCTGGTTCAGATTGAATACAACCTGGCTGCTTTACCCTCATACAGTATAGGAGGATAAAATAAGCACAAAGGCGCACACTAAGGGAGAGTCTGTGGTGCAAAGTGAATGCAAATGTTTAAACAATGTGCAAATGTTCAAAGCAGGGTGTCATGTGGCTCTCCGTAAACAAGACCTGGGCACGAAACTGGAACATGGTCTGAGGAAATGGAGAAATGTAAATCAAATATGCAAAGAAATTGTATCCTAAATCTTGGCTGTCTTCAATTTGCTGTAGATAAAAATGAAAAAAATCATTAAAACACAACATTTGTTTAAAGTTTAATACTGAGATGTACCGTATGTGTGTGTGTCAAAAGTTTGGACACACATTCTAATTCAATGTTTTTTGCTTTGTGACTTATTTTTTACATAACTACATCAAAACTGTGAAATTACACATACTGTATGACTTTAGGTAATTCGGTAACAACAATAACAGTCAGTTGTTATTTTAATACACGAAGGTCAGCTGTTCTGGAAGAGTTCTTGTACTCTTGTTTTGAGTGCATTTGCAAACACCATCAAGCACCATGATGAAAACTGTCTCTCATGAAGACCTCCCCAGGGAAACAAGACCAAAACGTACCTCTGCTGTGGAGAAGAAGTTCATTAAGAGCCTCAGAAATCACCAATTAACAACCAGCACCTCAGATTAGAGCCGTTATAAAGGATTTACAGAGCAGAAGTAGCAGAAACATCTCAATATCAACTGTTCAAAGGAGATTATTGTGTATTTTGGATAAACGCCTTCATCAGCATTGTGTTAAAGTAGAGTTTTGGAGCAGTTGGCTGAATTAAGGCAGAAAGTAAAGCTCTATACACTTCAGACTTCAATCTGCAACTTCTATCAACAGTCACATCATCAATAACCATCGTCGCCATAGTTCTACTCGCACTTGCTATTATGGCCTCAACGACTTGCTTGTAAACCTCCATGTTGTCTGTGAGCGGCTGGAGAAACAGGCTAAGAAACCGGCCACAGTTGACTATCGAACTGTTCAGCAGTCAGTTAATTGGTAGCCTGTGAAAATGGAGGGTCTTTGTAATAAGTAAATCCTTTTGTTGTTGTTGTTGTTGTTGTTGTTGTTTTACCTACTAAAATAAAGTTGAAAGTCTATAGTTCAGTTCTATTTTGATTTCTTATTTCATCTAGCGCATCATTTTTTTATCATAAGCATAAATTACTGACATACAGCTGGTTATCCACATGATTGAAAAAAGTGATTCATTAATATTTCTCAATGGTAAACATACTGTATTAAAACCTTTTTCCAGATGGCAGGAGTGTGAAGTGTGTGTGTGAGAGGGGTGTCTCCGATCAGCCACAATGCTGGTGGCTTTGCGGATGCAGCGTGTGGTGTAGATGTCTGGGATAGAGAGGAGAGAGACCCTGATGATCTTCTCCACTGTCCTCACTATCCGCTGTAGGGTCTTGCGCTCCGAGATGCCACAATTCCCAAACCAGACAGTGATGCAGCCGCTCAGGATGCTCTCGATAGTCCCTCTATAGAAGGTGGTCAGGATCGGTGGTGGAAGCTGGGCCTTCCTCAGTCTTCTCAGGAAGAAGAGACGCTGCTGGGCTTTCTTGTGCAGGGGGCTGGTGTTGAGGGACCAGGTGAGGTTCTTCTCTAGGTGGACACCCAGGACAGGAGTTGGTGCTGTTGATGAAGAACAGTCTCTTTTTGTCTTCCTAAAGTCAACAAAAAAAAGTCAACAAAAAGTGGCTAATAACTTCATATGACATCATGGTGATATCACGCAATATGATGTCAGAAGTGATGCTCTCCCATCATGCATGGCTTTTTAAAGGTCTTAACATGGTCACGCAGTAACGATGGCACGGGTGCTTCGGCTCGCTCATTATTGCTTTACAACTATATATCGACTTGTCATTTTTAAATAGCATATGGCGTGTAACACTTGCAGGTTCAAGAAGCTAAAGGATGGAAAAAGAAGAACTATTGCAAGTTGTGTCGCCATTTATAAAACGAAGCTACTAAATAACCTTAGTATTGAGTCGCAGATAGAAAGCATCGCATGGTGCCTGCTGGGTTTACTGGCTCCTCAGTGACGGGGGGTCTTCATGATGGACCAGCAGTTGTGGATTAATGCACAGACTCACCAAGGCTGCAGTCTCGGGCCCCACTATTTAATTATTTAAATGATTTTCAGGAAAACAGCTTCCTTGTCCCTAGAACTGATTCTATTTTATACTATATATAAAAGTATATAACTCCTAAGCGTAACACTCATACATACCGTACAGTAAGCACATGCAGTATGTAAAACAGGCGTCCTTGATTTTATTTGTAAAATGGACATGGTAAATAAGATAACTAAGTCTACTGGGAGGAATTTAGATGGTCCTGACCTGAGACTGAAACTCTACACAGGGGAATTTTTAGCAGGTGCAGGATGGTCAGTCCTGGCTGATAAACAGGAGCACCTCGCTACGAGTGGTTTCACAGTGGGAGATAAAGTTCTCGCTTCATTACCCATGTCGAGCTCTAACCTACAGTACAATACAAATGGTAAAGATTCTTTGAGCTCACATGGCTGACATTTAATGGCTATGGTACAATCATGCAAGCTTTTTGTCTGTCATGTTCCACTATACCCAAAGGATCTATTATCTATTATCCTATAGTGGAACATGACAGATCAAAAGCTTGCATGATTGTATAAGTCAGGTGGTTGTGTGACAAAGGACAAAACTGTACAAACGATTTTAACATGACGTGACTCCTGAGCGTATACGGGTCAACAGGGAACAAAAAACAATACCAGTCACAAACTAGGTCATGGCATGAAAAAGTGAAATCTTTGATTTGAAAGTTATTTCTAGACTGAATTAAGTTGTGAACTTATCATATACTATCTGTCTCCGGATTTGCTGGACTTTTAGAAGCTGCTTTTGATGTTTATTCTGTGAAATTAATCTTGGTCTTGTCTCGAATGACGCACTTCATTATGATCCCTGTTTGCTTAGTGTTGACATTTGCTAAGGGTTTTATCATTCAGGGCTATTTGGTGTCCACATTACTAAAGGCCATTAGAATATGTGAGTAAACACTGAAACCACCCCAAACACTGGATGTGCTGGAACCGGAAATAAAACGCAGTCATACATTATGCACTTTTCGAGATCCAAAGTGATACACACTCAAAAAAAAAAAAAACTAAGTGCAGATTTTAATTCGTATTTTTATATATTATAAAAATATTTTATTATATATTTTTTGTCCTTCAAAAACTAATTATGTTCCTTAAAATATTTTGAAAGGTTCTCTACTGTATATCCAGGTTAAAGATTTATATTAGATACAATAAGGAAGGTACTTTAAGTACTAAATATACAGTATAGTGGCAAAAAATGGTATAAACCTTTGGGAATTTCATGGTTTTCTGTATTAATTAGTCAGAAAATGTGATCTGATCTGCATAAGTAAAAGAAAGTGAACTCCTGGAATTAATAACTGGTTGACCCCGCCCCATTGGCTGTAATAACCCCAACCAGGCCCTTCCTGTAGCTGTGGGTCAGACCTGCACATCGTTCATGAGGAATTTTACCCCATTCTTTATGGCAGAACTTTATCTTCGTCATATTCTTTGGACATCTTATGTGTATGACTTTCTTCAAGTCATTCTATAGCATCTCTATTAGGTTGAGGTCTGGGCTCTGAGTTGGCCACTGAGTTGGATTTTGTTTTTCTGAAGTTATGATGTTATGGACTTGTCCTGTTGGTGTAATGCATTACAAAGTAACACGTTAGATTACTTCTTACAAAAAAGTAATCTTTGTGCTCTAACGTGTTACTTTGTAACGCATTACACTCAACAAGTCGTCCTACAAGCCCCCTCTGTTATTCCTGCTGTTAAACCCCTATCTCACCTATGCAGTTTGACTATGTGAAGACCGACGCACGGAAAGATGGAAACCTAATCACAGCACCAAAATGGTGGATCATGATGAACCAAACTTATGGCCGTAGGTGAGATAGGGGTGTTGGTAGCTAACAGATTATGGGCCGAACTTCGCTGAGTCCCATTAATTAACAGCCATGGGTTCCTCTAACCAGTTGCCCAGAACTCTAAAGCGCCCACAAAGCAGGAGAAGGCTATAAGAAGATAGCAAAGTGTTTCCAGGTACTGATTTGCTCTGCTCATAGGTTTGCTAGAAAAGCAAGTCAAAACGCATGTTTGACTTGTTACGTCCCAGGACGTAATTATTCTTATTTCTTTTGGTGTTATATTTGTGAATTATTTGATGGTGTTTTTGGTGTTGTGTTTCTCTCTCTCTTTCTCTCTCCTCCCTCTACTAATGACGGTCAGCTGATCCCAATTGCAATCATGTACTGGCTTGCGCTGATTGGCTGTTGGAGGGGGAGCTGGTGGATAAAGCTGGAAACTCTGTGTGGAGACGCAGCTCTTTTTGTTTTTCCCTCCTGTTCCAGACGTTAGCTTGTGTGCTAGCCGTTGTTTGTGTGCAACACGGACAAAAGTTGTTGTTTCACTTTCATTAGGTAAATTCTCAACCTGAGAAGGGAGCTTCATAATTGTAATTTTGGGAGCAGTAGGGAGGTGGATGCCTTTTTTTTTTTTTTTTTTTTTTCATGGTCCATGTCCAAAAGGAATATTTATCAGACTCTGGGGTTGTGGTCCACTGTCCAACTATTCAGCGACACCTGCACAAATATCAGAAGCAAACGACCCTCACAGCCTCCTGACATAAACTCCATTAAAAATAGACCTTAAAAACGCAGTGTGTCCAAGACGGCCCAGGAATCTCACAGACCTGGAGGACTGCTGTAAAGAGGAACGAGCGAAAATCAAGAATTGAAAGATAGAGGCCGGCTACAGAAAGCATTTACAAGCTGTGATACTTGCCAAAGGGGGTGCTCCTGGCTATTAACTATGTAAAGTGCTTAAACTTTTGCTGCTTTTTTTCTGTTATTTTAAAAAACGATTTTGTTTAAAAGAGATGGAAAGGTGTCATCTGTAACCTTACGCCTTTTCTAGATCATTTCATCTTACACTTTTTTTAACCGGTTACAATAACAGAAACTTCGACCAGGGGTGCCCAAACTTTTGCATGCCACTAATACAATTTTTATTTGCTTTAGCGATTTTCTAGCATTAGTATTTTCCCACAAAATTAAATACTACAGACAGATGTGTGCCTGCTGCAAAGAAAGCAGCACATTACAGTATGTAATGTATAAGAGACTCTTCTTCAGCCCGAAACGAAACGAAACATGCTGAGTTTTGCATGCAGAAAAAAAGAAGCAGGTGAAAGTCTGCAGACGAACTGTGGCTGTTTCTGCCTGACGCTCTGTACTGTACGACGTAGCCGCTACAACACCGTGCAAAAGTCTCAGACACGTGCAAATACCAGTTGTAGAGCAAAGATGCTTTCAAAAATTATGAAATTTAATGTTTCCTGTATTTTAAATAGATTTTTATAAAAAACAGTAATCAGGACAACAGTTAATACTGAGTGTGATGGCCTGTTGCTTAAAAATAGTCTCGGTTACAATTTGTATTCAAATCTTTCTCATAAAATGATCTAAGATTATTGAGCATCCTGCAGAACCCGAAGGCGCAGTTCTTCCGGGGACTTTGACTGTCACACCTACTTCATGTTTTGCATGCAAAACCAAGTGGCTTTGTTTTTTCTGGTCTCTTACATAACACACTGCACTTACATAATTGACTTCTTTAGACAATATCATCTCCTACTGTATGTAAACATTTACAGCTTTTTTTTTCTGCACTCACTGATCATAATGACGTCTCTTACTCTAAATGATCTCTTGATTTTGAAAATCAGAGGCAGAGAATCTCTGTAATACTGTATATTCTCAGTGATGCCTTCAGGAGACTAAAAACCCACATAAGCTAGGTAGAAATAAATTTGGTTTTGCTAATGGTTTATTTACACCAAGCTATAGCGCAGTGGTGTCCAGAAGTATTCGAACAACATACAGTATGCCGTATACAGTAAGTTTTGTACTGTAGTTCTCCATGTGCACAAAAACAGGTGATGTCACTATTTATGTCTAGGCTATAAGGCTAAACAGTGAAAAACGGGCTATGTGAGAATCTTATTGAGTTCCTGGGGGCTTGGCCTGATTTATCTCTACTGTATAACTTAACCCAATAGAAAACTGTTGGAAAATGGAGTGAAAGGCAGGGGCAGTGGTGGCTCAGAGGGCTAAGGCACTTAATTACTGATTGAAAGGTTTGGCGTTTCGAGTCCCAGCTCCACCAGGTTGCCACTGTTGGCCCTTAACCCTGACGCTATACTGTACCCAGCCAGATTTTAAAGAATAAAAGACTTCATACTAATAAATGATTGCTGTCCAGCAATTTAATTGCATAAAATACCAAATTATTGCAATAATTATTGTCATTAAAAGATTGGATTTCACTTTTTGTTTTTGTTGCAGTACTTTCGAACACCACCGTAGGCTGCAGATGCTGGCTGTAACATGTGCTCCTTGTCTCTTTAGCCGCTCTGATGCATGCACCATATTGGACGATGTCGTTGTCTAGCTATATGTGGAGGGTCAGGTTAAAGTTTAGGTTTAAATTTAAACCAATGTGATGTCATTGTGTTCACATACCCTCTGGCCCGTATCAGAATTTTCTTGGTATGGAAATCCGCCGCTCCTCCTTCTGCTCCTGCTGTCTGGCTCAAGGATGTTACAATATGTTTTTTTTTCTAAAACTAATGTCCACAGAATACAGTATAAGCTTTAATTTGCATAAGTAAACATTTTTAGCGTGCATGAAAACGTTTAGAAAAACATTCGAATATTAAAACACGACATTTATTACAAATACTTATAAATGTACATTCTAACCTCAGTGTACGATAGTTCACTAGGAGAGTTAAATTGGTTTTAAATTAGGCCTTGTGGTTTTTTATTTTTTATTATACATTTTTATTTGAGAATCAAACATAATGCACAAACAGCGGTTTTATCTGGTGTTAATGTACATCAGAACATTTTTAGTACACAGCCTTAGATTTTAAAATAAAAAAAAAAAACATGTTTTTTATGGCAAAAAATACAGTTACGCCAATCAATTAAGCACTGCAATTCCATTTTTTTTTTAGATCGTTTTCCTAGGCATTATTTTTATTTTTTCATTCCTCAGAGCCCAATAAGTGTATCATCATTTCCTGTTCGGACCGCTGCTTTGTTTAGAGAGTGTTCCACTGTTTACATTTAATAAGTGCGACTCTCGGGTTACACGTAACGCCCGCTCGATTTGAGTTCAGGACATAGTTTGGCCTCGAGATCTTCCATCTTTATAGATTCCACATCTTTGCCGCTGGTGAGACTGGCAGCGCGGGTTATCTTGGTCAGGGTTTCTTCATAGGGTGGTGAAAGATAGACCATCAGGAACACACCTTCGGATGTGTCAGAGCTGGTGCTGTTCAGACGCTCAGCATTGGCTGTGAGTGAAGCAAGAACCTCAGCGCTGCTGTCTACGTCGTGAAGGCCCAGAGCGATGATATTAGACAAACTAAGCTTCCTGCGTGAGCATCTCCGGAAGATCAAGAAGGCTGTCAGGCAGAAGATGAAGAGCAACACGAATGGAAGGATAACGTACAAGACAATCTCGGTGTTGGCATCCTGGTCAGTTGAAAGCTCATCCCAGTAGTAACCCTGCAGACATGAATAAAAAGTAGTTTTGTTAATCATCAAAACAAGATATTCTTTCTTCTTCTCCAGTCGAAGGGTCGCCACAGCAGACCATCTAATCCACACATCTTAGCACAGGTTTTACACCAGATGCCCTTCCCAATACAACACTATCATGTGTAAAATTGTGGAGGGCTTGAGCTCATTGAGCACGGCACAACCACACACACACACACGTACACCCCCAATCATACACTATAGGCAACAGAAATGGCAATCAGCCCACACTACATGTTTTTGGACTGTGGGAGGACATACTGTAGGCATTGTTATTTCTAGTATTCAATTAGCTCTAATATTTAACTTATTAAGAAGCTGCCATTTAATATTGGCCAATTTTGTTAGTTATATAATTTAATACCTTTAATAAACCCAGTTAAACATCCATATGCATTGCATATCTAATACTTTTAAAATCAGAAACTTGCAAAGTCCTATAATCAAGGCATATTTCATGCAACAATTCCTCGTTCTCCTCGAGGATCAATCAGAGTGTATATCACTCTACTCTGACTTTAATCATATAATGCTGCATTTCGACTAGATTAGAATTTAATCCTCTTTGGTCTCAGTCCCAGTCTCATCAGATGACCTTTCTTAATTTTTTTTTTATCCAAACAAGCATATAAAATAGGAAAATTAGTTAATAATTGATGTGTGCATTAGTACAAGAGAAAGAAAACTATATAGCAGGATCACATAAAAATAAATTATTGAATCAGCGAATCATAAATGGGATAGGAAATAAATGTAATAAAAAGTAAATATCTGAGAAACACATCATTGGAGTTGAGGATCTGACTTTACAGTGACACTCTGGCACAACCTTCTGGTCAAAAGACCAAAAATACAACTGAGCGAGTTTCTCCAGGAGTTAGTCATAGAAAATTAATAAACATACACCATTCATTATAGGCAATTCTGTCCATACTGTATGTGATGTCTTCTAAAAGTTTTTAATGAAATGAAGCCTTTGGCACCAACACTGCAAAACGACATCTTTATAAGTGAAATATTACAAAATCTTAAATCTAGGCAAACCTACTTACTCACAAGAAACCACTTAGAAAATTATCCAGCATAAATTAACTTCTTACAACAAATAAATCCTCAAAAACAACCGATAGAATGAGAAATTGTTTGCTTGAACTTTTGACTAGAAATAGGCTTGATAAATTAATTTTAAGTAGTTATAGGTATAGATGCCCCCCTGTGACCCTACACAGGTTAAACATTAATGGATGTTAAGTGTGTAGAATAGATCAACCCATATTTCCAGAAATTGTATTAGCAAAAAGATCTGCAATTTTATATTTGGAGTGTTGGAGTAGTGGGAGATGAGGCACTGTCCGCGGTGCTGAACTCTGAACTCTCTGAATGCTCAAGTCAAGTGGGCTTTATTGTCAATTCTTCCATATACATTTCAGTACACAGTAAAACAAAGCAACATTCTATGATTAATTAAAACCATAAGGGTTTATTATTAAGGAATAAGAATTCTCCAGTACAATTGGTATTCACACAATCAGTGTCACCATTAATTATAAAGTGTATTTAATAAAGTAGAATAATATTTGCTCATTTATTGCACTGCAAAAAAGAAGCCATTTAAGCATTTGAATTTTTTTATTGAGCCTATTTACTATCTATCTATCTATCTATCTATCTATCTATCTATCTATCTATCTATCTATCTATCTATCTATCTATCTATCCATCTATCTATCTATCTTACCAAATGCCTTAATGTAAATGCAACTGTAACTCCCACTAAACATTTGCAGAATATGCAAATCACACACCAGAGGTGAGAATGAAACCTCCAAACATGGAGTGGTGAGGTGACACAACTGTTACCCAATAAAAGTAAATGCCTAATCTGACAATGTTACCCTTATAAAGGGACATAAATAATGGAACAGATACTTTCCCTTTGGGACTAGTGGCTGGCCTGCAGCCCGAGCATCACTGCAGTTCGGGGGCAATTGTGACAGGTTGCATCAGGATGGGAATTTGGCCTACAACCATTACCATCAGGGTACTCTAAAGACATGTAGATTAGGCTAACTGGTGTTCCCAAATTGTGTGTGAATGTGTGTGTGTGTGAATATTGACAGGAGGTCCTACCACGGTCATACAAAGTGGGAATAAATACAGTGATAGTCATCATTGGTGTCAACAGTCCCTGATTTAGGGGTAGGCAGGTACGTTCCTAGAGAGCCGCAATCCTTC